>NC_057806.1:636029743-636146774 GCF_018294505.1 Triticum aestivum
TGAAGTTAGCTCTAAGTTATATAAAAAATGGCATAATATGCTTAGTTAGGTCAAAAATGGCATAATTAGCTAGGTAAGCTCAAAAATGGAATTTTTCTTCTTATTTAGCCTATTTAGTCCATTTATGACATAATTTAGCCTATTTAGTACACAAATGACATAATAAGATGAAGAAAATCAAGGAAGAAGAAGAAACAAAGGAATAGGAAGAAAAGAAGAAGAAGAAGAAGAAAAAAATAAGACTAGAAGCTTCTTCTTCTTCTTCTTCTTCTAGTTTTCTTCTTCTTCTCCAAAATGAAGTAAGCTCTAAGTTATATCTCATAATACGCTTAGTTAGGTCAAAATGGCATAATTAGCTAGGTAAGCCCAAAAATGGCATTTTTCTTCTTATTTCGCCTATTTAGTCCATTTATGACATAATTTAGCCTATTTAGTCCACAAATGACATAATAAGATGAAGAAAATCCAGTAAGAGGAAGAAAATAAGGAGTAGGAAGAAAATAAGAAGAAGAACAAGAAGAAGAAGAAAAGAAGAAGAAGAAGTTCTTCTTCTAGTCTTCTTCTTCTTCTTCTTCTTCTAGTTTTCTTCTTCTTCTTCTAGTTTTCTTCTTCTTCTCCAAAATGAAGTTAGCTCTAAGTTATATAAAAATGGCACAATTAGCTAGGTTAGCTCCATTTTACCTAAGCATGCTTACTTCTTCTTCTTCTTCTTCTTCTAGTTTTCTTCTTCTTCTCCAAAATGAAGTTAGCTCTAAGTTATATAAAAAATGGCACAATTAGCTAGGTAGCTCCATTTTACCTAAGTATGCTTACTTCTTCTTCTTCTTCTTATTCTTCATTTTCTTCTTCTTCTGATTCTAGTCTTCTTCTTCTAACTTTCTTGTTTCCCACTTTGCAGATTTAATTCACTATATGGAAGCTTGCATGGATGGAGTGCTTGTTTCCCTTTTCTTTTTTTCGTTTGTATCGATAAAAAGTGTGGAACTTGTTCTATGGATGCATGGAACAATGTGTTGGATGAACATTGTGATGTTACTGTAATATGTATGGATGGAACTCTGTTTCTTATTATGTATGTTGTCCTGGATGGAGCTATGTGTTCGATACATCATATGTCTGCTGTGCATGTGGAAAAAAAAATGTATATCTTTGTGTGAATTCCTGTGAAATTAAATGGATTCCAATAAAAACAGGGGATATGTAGCATGTTTGCCGTCCGCTAGCAGACGACAAAACGCTTCTCCGTCTGCTAGCAGACAACAAAGAGGACACGTGGCAGCTACCTATACAACTTGGGAACACTGGCTGCCTATTTGGTCACTTTGCCGTCTGCTAGCGGACGACAACGATTCCCAGTACCGCGTAGCTGAGCTCTTTGCCATCTATCAGCGGACGGCAAAGAGCTTTGACTCTTTGTCGTCCGCTGACAGACGACAAAGAGCGCCGTTAACCTCCTAATGGCACTCACGCCACCGCATAGCCGTCCATTGTCTTTGCCGTCTACTGGCCCTTGATGGTGTACGGCAAAATCCTTTGCCGTGTTCGTCCGGTCATTTGCCGTTTGCTGGTGGACGGCAAAGGGGTTTGCCGTCCGTGATCTATGCCTTTGCCGTCCGCCATGGCGGACGGCAAAGAAGCTGATTCCAGTAGTAGTGTCTATAATTTTTGATCGTTCCATGTTGTTATATTATCATTCTTGGATGCTTTACAATAATTTTAGAGCAACTTTATATTATTTTTTGGGACTAACCTATTGACATAGTGCCCAGTGCCAGTTGCTGCTTTTTGCTTGTTTTTTTACTTCGCAGAAAATCAATACCAAACGGAGTCCAAACGTAGCAAAACTTTTTGGTGAATTTTTCTGGGCCAGAAGACACAATATGGGCCAAAGAAGTATGAGAGGGATGCCCCGAGGGAAGCACAACCCACCTGGGCACGCCTGGGGGCCCAGACGCGCCTTGGTGGGTTGTGCCCACCTTGGTGGCCTCCCGCCCCGCCTCTTTGCTCTATAAATACCCCAATATTCCAAAAACCCTAGGGGAGTCGACGACACGCAATTCCAGCTGCCGCAAGTTCCAGAATCCACAGTTCCAATCTAGACACCATCCCGGAGGGGTTCATCATCCTCATTGGTGCCTCTCCGATGATGCGTTAGTAGTTCATTATAGACCTACGGGTCCGTAGGCAGTAGCTAGATGGTTTCCTCTCTCTCTTTTGATTCTCAATATAATGGTCTCTTGGAGATCTATTTAATGTAACTCTTTTTGCAGTGTGTTTGTTGGGATCTGATGAACTTTGAGTTTATGATCAGATCTATGTTTTTATCCATGAAAGTTAATTGAGTTTCTTTGATCTCTTATATGCATGATTACTTATAGCCTCGTATTTCTTATTTGAATCTTTGGTTTAGTTAGGTCGACTAGATTGATTTTTCTTTCCATGGGAAGAGGTGCTTTGTGATGGGTTCGATCTTACGGTGCTTAATCCTAGTGACAGAAGGGGAAATGACACGTATGTATTGTTGCTATTAAGGATAGAAAGATGGGGTCTAGTCCTACATGAATAGATCTTGTCTACATCATGTCATTGTTCTTATTGCATTTCTCCATGAACTTAATATAATAGATGCATGCTGGATAGCGATCGATGTGTGGAGTAATAGTAGTAGATGCAGGCAGGAGTCGGTCTACTAATCTTGGATGTGATGCCTATGTAATGATCATTACCTGGATATCGTCGTGATTATTTGAAGTTCTACCAATTTCCCAACAGTAATTTGTTTACCCGCCGTATGCTATTTTTCTCGAGAGAAGCCACTAGTGGAATCTACGGCCCCCGAGTCTCTTCTTTATCATATTTGCGTTCGAGATATATTTTTATTTGCTTTTATTTTCAGATCTATTAATCCAAAAACCCAAAAATACCTTGCTGCAATTTATTGTTATTTATTTTATCTCGCGTTCCCGCGAGATCTCTTTATCCAATGTACTGCAATTTTATCTATCTTTTTAGCCGGGAGGGATTGACAACCCCTCTTTACCTCGGGTTGCAAGTATTTGTTCTTGGTATGCATGTACCATTTACATAGTGTTGTGTGGTTCTCCTACTGGTTCCATAACCTTGATCTCATCACTGAGGGAAATACCTACTATAGCTGTGCTGCATCATCCTTCCTCTTTGGGGAAATACCGACGTAGTTGAAGCCGCATCAACAGTCAAACAGACTTCTGCTGATTACAAGAGGACATGTGGATATGCACCACACATACAGATGCTTATCAACTCCAAGGTTGGTATGGGAACATATCTGCTTGACAGAGAGCACCGTCCTCTTCATCCAGAAATTGAAGACAATGAAGTGGTGATGGATGCTTCCCATCCAACTTCAGTTGAGATTCAATAGAAGGCTAAGAAAGCAAAGACTGCTAAAGCAGCAAAGGCAGCAAGTGCACCCAATACATCAATAGTGAATCTCAAGACCAAGCAGGATCAACTGACATATCTGCTAGAAGCAACTCTGAGAATTGAGCAACGACTGGCCAACTTAGTCAAGAATAAGGAGAGCCTAGAGCGGATAGTGGAAGATGAGATGTATGATCTTGATGTCAAGGTCACGGAGATCCAATCTATTGTGGAGAAGCCGAGAGATGATGCTGAGGACAGAGATGACATACGTACCACTAATAGATTCTAGACTGTGCCAAGGGCACCTAGGTCTACTGCCGAGCCAGTTGCAAACACGAGGCCTACTCACTCTACACCTGCTGCCACTGCCACAGTGCCACCTCCGGTACTGTGTCTGTTGGGGAACGTTGCATGGGAAACATCTAGGAGATGGACATCTACGAGATGAGAGATTGCATCTCCACACCCTTGTAGATCGGTAAGCAGAAGCGTTAAGAAAAGCGGTTGATGTAGTCGCACATCTTCGTGATCCAATCACGATCCGTCCTACGAACTCCCGATCTAGCGCCGAATGGAAGGCACCTCCACGTACAACACACGTACGACTTGATGACGCCTTCACCTCCTCAATCCAGCGAGCGATGGTGAATTAGTAGCTTGAATCCTCCAGCAGCATGACGGTGTGGTGGCAGTGGTGGTGGAGAAATCTCGGCAGAGCTTCGCTAAGCACTACAGAGAAGAAGATGGCTACGAGGGAGAGGGAGGGCAACGTCGTGGAATAGATGGGTCCGGCTGCCCTCTCTCTACCTCTATATATATATGGGGAAGGGGGAGAGGGGGCGCCCCTAGGGGATCCCATCTAGTGCCGGCAGCCGCAAGAGGGAAACCCTAGATGGGTCTTCCCCCTTAGGAGACTTGGCCCCCAAGCCAAAGTGGAGGGAAGCCCTAGGGGGCGCCCCCAACCCTCCTGGTTACATGAGATGGGGTGAGGGGGGTGCTCAACCCCTTAGTGGGCTGTTTTCCCCCTCCCCTTGGCCCATGCCCCCCCCAACACTTGCCGGGCCCCCCCGAAACCCCTTTCAGTGAAACTGGTCATCACCCGGTACCCCCGGAACTATTCCGGACTCCAATACCCTTCATCCAATATATCAATCTTCACCTTCGAAACATTCCGGAGTTCCTCATCATGTCCGAGATCTCATCTGGGACTCCGAACAACCTTCGGTAACCACCATAATGACTCAACTATACTTGTATCGTCACCAAACGTTAAGTGTGTAGACCCTGTGGGTTCGAGAAATATGCAGACATGATCAAGACACCTCTATGGTCAATAACCAATAGCGGGACCTGGATGCCCATATTGGTTCCTACACATTCTACGAAGATCTTATCGGTCGAACCTCGATGTCAAGGATTCAGCTAATCCCGTATGTAGTTCCGTTTGTCTATCGGTATGTTACTTGCCTGAGATTCGATTGTTAGTATCTCCATACCTAGTTCAATCTCATTACCGACAAGTCTCTTTACTCGTTCCTTAATACTAGATCCCGTGACTAACTCATTGGTACATTGCTTGCAAGCTCATTGTGATGTTGTATTACCGAGTGGGCCCTGAGACACCTCTCCGTCATACGGGGTGACAAATCCCAGTCTTGATCCATGCCAACTCAAGAGACACCCTCGAAGATACCTGTAGAGCACCTTTATAGTCACCCAGTTATGTTGCGACATTTGGTACACACAAGGTACTCCTCTAGTGTCAGTGAGTTGCATGATATCATGGTCATAGGAACATATACTTGCCATGCAAAAAACAAATAGCAATAAACTTTACACAATCATATGCTACATTTATAGTTTGGATCTTGTCCATCACATCATTCTCCTAATGATGTGATCTCGTTATCAAATGATAACTCATGTCCATGGTTAGGAAACCATAGCCATCCTTGATCAACGAGCTAGTCCAGTAGAGGCTTACTAGGGACACGTTGTTGTCTATGTATCCACACATGTATTTGAGTTTCCGGTCAATACAATTATAGCATCGATAATAAACGACTATCTTGAACAAGGAAATATAATAATAACCATTTTATTATTGCCTCTAGGGCATATTTCCAACAATGTCAACTCCACTGGCTCAAAAGACATCAGCCGAGGCATTTCAGAAGAAGTTCTCTCAAGGCCATCTACGCACACTGGAGTAACAAGCCAGAAGACCCCTTCAGGAGCTCCCGGAGATCATGCCTAGAGTGCCGCAACCACTATACTTTTTCAAGCTTTTTGGTAACTTGTTTCCAGAGGGGGAGAATATGTATAGATCATAGGCTTCGAGAGAGAGTGTGTCTCGTTCTTTTTGCTTGTTGGTTTTATTGACTTACTACTTCGTTTAGTTGATGCCACTTATTGTTTAATGCCCATGAGATACTTTGTGTAGTTATGTGCTTGATCATACTATGTCGAATGTGTGCTTATATGATTATTCCTGTGATTGCTTATGTATGATCATTCACTTATGTATTTACTGATGCATGCATGTTATTTCAATCTTATCATTTTGTGTGCTCCACAAGATGCATGTGACATGGAAGAGTGATCCATGAGCCTAATAGATTGTGCATTTGCATTCAAACACAAATCTTAAATAATGCACAAATTTAGGGGGGGGGGGCTCTTGCTTATCACATACCTCTCAAAGCGACGACGTATTTCATTTCATTATAATTTGGCGAAGATTTGATCTATATGTTGTCATTAATTACCAAAAAGGGGTAGATTGAAAGTGCAACTAATCCCCGGGTGGTTTTGGTAATTCATAACAACATATAACTCATTTAACTAATATCCATTCAAGATAAATATTTCAGGAAGTTCAATGAATGGCATGGCATGGACTAGACATGTGGACCCCTCAAAATGCTAAGGACATATATTGCCAAAAGCTCAAGACAGTCCATCTTTATTTTAGTGATCCAAGATCACATTGAGTCCATAGGAAAGACAATACTATTAAAAGGGGATGAGGTGTTGCTTAATGGCTTGCTTGCTCAAATGCTTAGTGATATTGCTCCAAAACCCTCAACCACTTTCTTCATCCAAATATGTCAAAATCCGAAAATCCAACTCGACCCCACCGATTCTTTCTATCTGGTGCCATCGAGTGAAGGAAATATGCCCTAGAGGCAATAATAAAGTTGTTATTTATATTTCCTTGTATCATGATAAATGTTTATTATTCATGCTAGAATTGTATTAACCGGAAACTTAGTACATGTGTGAATACATAGACAAACATAATGTCACTACTATGCCTCTGCTTGACTAGCTCGTTGACTTAATGATGGTTATGTTTCCTAACCATAGACATGAGTTGTCATTTAATTAACGAGATCACATCATTAGAGAATGATGTGATTGACTTGACCCATTCCATTAGCTTAGCACTTGATCGTTTTAGTTTACTGCTATTGCTTTCTTCATGACTTATACATGTTCCTACGACTATGAGATTATGCAACTCCCGATTACCAGAGGAACACTTTGTGTGCTACCAAAGGTCACAACGTAAATGGGTGATTATAAAGGTGCTCTACAGGTGTCTCCGATGGTACTTGTTGAGTTGGCATATATCGAGATTAGGATTTGTCACTCCGATTGTCGGAGAGGTATCTCTGGGCCCTCTCGGTAATGCACATCACTATAAACCTTGCAAGCAATGCAACTAATGAGTTAGTTGCGGGATGATGCATTACGAAACGAGTAAAGATACTTTCCGGTAACAAGATTGAGCTAGGTACTGAGATACCGACGATCGAATCTCAGGCAAGTAACATACCAATGACAAAGGGAATAACGTATGTTGTTGTGCGGTTTGACCGATAAAGATCTTCGTAGAATATGTAGGAACCAATATGAGCATCCAGGTTCCTCTATTGGTTATTGACCGGAGACGTGTCTCGGTCATGTATACATAGTTCTCGAACCCATATGGTCCGCACGCTTAATGTTCAGTGACGATCGGTATTATGAGTTTATGTGATTTGATGTACCGATGGTAGTTATGAGTCCCGGATGTGATCACGGACATGACTAGGAGTCTCGAAATGGTCGAGACATAAAGATTGATATATTGGACGACTATATTCGGACACCGGAAGTGTTCTGGGTGATTTCGGAGAAAACCGGAGTGCCGGAGGGTTGCCGGAACCCCCCGGGAGAGCTAATGGGCCACATGGGCCTTGGTGGAGAGAGAGAGAGGGCCGGCCAGGGCAGGCCGCGTGCCCCCTCCCCCTCTGGTCCGAATTGGACTAGGGAAGGGGGGCGGCGCCCCCCTTTCCTTCTCCCTCTCCTCCTTCCTTTCCCCCTCCTAGTAGGAGGAGGAAAGGGGAGTCCTACTCCTACTAGGAGGAGGACTCCTCCTCCTGGCGCACCCTGCAAGGGCCGACCGGCCTCCCCCCTTGCTCCTTTATATACGGGGGCAGGGGGCACCCTAGGACACACAAGTTGATTGTTCCCAGCCGTGTGCGGTGCCCCCTCCACCATAATCCACCTCGATCATATCATAGCGGTGCTTAGGCGAAGCCTTGCGTCGGTAGCAACATCATCACCAAAATCACACCATCATGCTGACGGAACTCTCCTGTGAAGCTCTGCTGGATCGGAGTTCATGGGACGTCATCAAGCTGAACGTGTGCTGAACTCGGAGGTGCTGTACGTTCGGTACTTGGATCAGTCGGATCGTGAAGACGTACGACTACATCAACCGCGTTCTCATAACACTTCTGCTTACGGTCTACGAGGGTACATGGACGATACTCTCCTCTCTCGTTGCTATGCATCACCATGATCTTGCGTGTGCGTAGGAAATTTTTGGAAATTGCTACGTTCCCCAATAGTGGTATCCGAGCCAGGTTTATGCGTAGATGTTATATGCACAAGTAGAACACAAGTGAGTTGTGGGCGATACAATTCATACTACTTACCAGCATGTCATACTTTGGTTTGTCGGTATTATTGGATGAAGCGGTCAGGACTGACATTACGCGTATGCTTACGCGAGACTGGTTCTACCGACGTGCTTTGCACACAGGTGGCTGGCGGGTGTCAGTTTCTCCAACTTTAGTTGAACCAAGTGTGACTACGTCCGGTCATTGTTGAAGGTTAAAACAACACTAACTTGACAAAATATCATTGTGGTTTTGATGCGCAGGTAAGAACGGTTCTTGCTCAGCCCATAGCAGCCACGTAAAACTTGCAACAACAAAGTAGAGGACGTCTAACTTGTTTTTGCAGGGCATGTTGTGATGTGATATTGTCAAGGCATGATGCTATGTTTTATTGTATGAGATGATCATGTTTTGTAACAGAGTTATTGGCAATTGGCAGGAGCCATATGGTTGTCGCTATATTGTATGCAATGCAATCACCCTGTAATTGCTTTACTTTATCACTAAGCGGTAGCGATAGTCGTAGAAGCAATAGTTGGCGAGACGACAACGATGCTACGATGGAGATCAAGGTGTCGCGCCAGTGACGATGGTGATCATGACGGTGCTTTGGAGATGGAGATCAAAGGCACAAGATGATGATGGCCATATCATATCACTTATATTGATTGCATGTGATGTTTATCCTTTATGCATCTTATTCTGCTTGATTGACGGTAGCATTATAAGATGATCTTTCACTAAATTTCAAGGTACAAGTGTTCTCCCTGAGTATGCACCGTTGCCAAAGTTCGTCGTGCCGAGACACCACGTGATGATCGGGTGTGATAAGCTCTACATTCACATATAACGGGTGCAAGCCAGTTTTGCACACGCAGAAAAACTCGGGTTAAACTTGATGAGCCTAGCATATGAAGATATGGCTTCGGAACACTGAGACCGAAAGGTCGAGCATGAATCATATAGTAGATATGATCAACATAGTGATGTTCACCATTGAAAACTACTCCATTTCACATGATGATCGGTCATGGTTTAGTTTATTAGGATCACGTGATCACTTAGATGATTAGAGGGATGTCTATCTAAGTGGGAGTTCTTAAATATGATTAATTGAAATTTGATTTATCATGAACTTAGTACCTAATAGTATTTTGCTTGTCTTTGCTGTTGTAGATAGATGGTCCGTGCTGTTGTTCCGTTGAATTTTAATGCGATCCTTGAGAAAACAAAGTTGAAAGATGATGGTAGCAATTACACAGACTGGGTCCGTAACTTGAGGATTATCCTCATTGCTACACAGAAGAATTACTCCCTGGAAGCACCGCTAGGTGCCAAACCTGCTGCAGGAGCTAAACCAAATGTTATGAACATCTGGCAAAGCAAAGTTGATGACTACTCGATAGTTCAGTGTGCCAAAGTTTATGGCTTAGAACCGGGACTTCAACGACATCTTGAAAGTCATGGAGCATATGAGATGTTCCAGGATTTGAAGTTAATATTTCAAGCAAATGCCCGGATTGAGAGATATGAGGTCTCCAATAAGATCTATAGCCGCAAAATGGAGGAGAATAGTTTTGTTAGTGAACATATACTCAGAATGTCTAGGTACTACAATCACTTGATTCAACTGGGAGTTAATCTTCCAGATGATAGTGTCATTGACAGAATTCTTCAATCACTGCCACCAAGCTAAAAGAGCTTCGTGATGAACTATAACATGCAAGGGATGGATAAGACAATTCCTGAACTCTTCGCAATGCTAAAGGCTGCGGGGGTAGAAATGAAGAAGGAGCATCATTCATTGATGGTCAACAAGACCACCAGTTTCAAGAAAAAGGGTAAAGGGAAGAAGAAAGGGAACTTCAAGAAGAACGGCAAGCAAGTTGCTGCTCAAGAGAAGAAACCCAAGTCTGTACCTAAGCCTAAGACTGAGTGCTTCTACTGCAAAGGGACTGGTCACTGGAAGCGGAAATGCCCCAAGTATTTGGCGGATAAGAAGGATGGCAAGGTGAACAAAGGTATATGTGATATACATGTTATTGATGTGTACCTTACTAAAGCTTGCAGTAGCACCTGGGTATTTGATACTGGTTCTGTTGCTAATATTTGCAACTCGAAACAGGGACTACATATTAAGCGAAAATTGGCTAAGGACGAGGTGATGATGCGCGTGGGAAATGGTTCCAAAGTCGATGTGACCGCTGTCGGCATGCTACCTCTACATCTACCTTCGGGATTAGTTTTAGACCTGAATAATTGTTACTTGGTCCCATTGTTGAGCATGAACATTATATCTGGATCTTGTTTGATGCGAGACGGTCATTCATTTAAATCAGAGAATAATGGTTGTTCTATTTATATAAGTAATATCTTTTATGGTCATGCACCCTTGAAGAGTGGTTTATTTTTAATGAATCTCGATAGTAGTGATACACATATTCATAGTGTTGAAGCCAAAAGATGCAGATTTGATAATGATAGTGCAACTTATTTGTGGCACTGCCGTTTAGGTCATATTGGTGTAAAGCGGATGAAGAAACTCCATTCTGATGGACTTTTGGAATCACTTGGTATTTGCGAACCATGCCTCATGGGCAAGATGACTAATACACTATTCTCTGGAACTATGGAACAAGCAACAGATTTGTTGGAAATCATACATACTGATGTATGTGGTCCGATGAATGTTGAGGCTCGCAGCGGGTATCGTTATTTTCTCACCTTCATAGATGATTTGAGCAGATATGGGTATATGTACATGATGAAACATAAGTCTGAAACATTTGAAAAGTTCAAAAACATTTCAGAGTGAAGTGAAAAATCATCGTAATAAGAAAATAAAGTTTCTAGGATCTGATCGTGGAGGAGAATATTTGAGTTACGAGTTTGGTCTTCATTTGAAACAATGTGGAATAGTTTCGCAACTCATGCCACCCGGAACACCACAGCGCAATGGTGTGTCCAAACGTCGTAATCGTACTTTACTAGATATGGTGCGGTCTATGATATCTCTTACTAATTTTACCGCTATCATTTTGGGGTTATGCTTTAGAGACAACTGCATTCACGTTAAATAGGGCACAATCTAAATCCGTTGAGACGACACCTTCTGAAATATGGTTTGGCAAGAAACCAAAGTTGTCGTTTCTTAAAGTTTGGAGCTGCGATGCTTATGTGAAAAAGCTTCAACCTATTAAGCTCGAACCTAAATCGGAGAAATGTGTCTTCATAGGATACCCAAAGGAGACTGTTGGGTACACCTTCTATCACAGATCCGAAGGGAAGACATTTGTTGCTAAGAATGGATCCTTTCTAGAGAGGGAGCTTCTCTCAAAGGAAGTGAGTGGGTGGAAAATAGAACTTGATGAGGTAACTGTACCTGCTCCCTTATTGGAAAGTAGTCCATCACAGAAACCGGTTCCTGTGACACTTACACCAATTAGTGAGGAAGCCAATGATGATGATCATGAAACTTCAGATCAAGTTACTACCGAACCTCGTAGGTCAACCCGAGTAAGATCCGCACCAGAGTGGTACGGTAATCCTGTTCTGGAGGTCATGTTACTTGACCATGATGAACCTACGAACTATGAGGAAGCGATGATGAGCCCAGATTCCACAAAATGGGTTGAGGCCATGAAATATGATATGGGATCCATGTATGAGAATAAAGTGCGGACTTTCGTTGACTTGCCCGATGATCGGCAAGCCATCGGGAATAAATGGATCTTCAAGAAGAAGACTGGCGCTGACGGTAATGTTACTGTCTACAAAGCTCGACTTGTTGCGAAAGGTTTTCGACAAGTTCAAGGAGTTGACTATGATGAGACCTTCTCACCCGTAGCGATGCTTAAGTCCATCCGAATCATGTTAGCAATTGCCGCATTTTATGATTATGAAATGGGCAAATGGATGTGAAGACTGCATTCCTGAATGGATTTCTAGAAGAAGAGTTGTATATGATGCAACCTGAAGGTTTTATCGATCCAAAGGGTGCTAACAAAGTGTGCAAGCTCCGCCGATCCATTTATGGACTGGTGCAAGCCTCTCGGAGTTGGAATAAACATTTTGATAAAGTCATCAAAGCATATGGTTTTATACAGACTTGCTTTGAAGCCTGTATTTACAAGAAAGTGAGTGGGAGCACTACAACATTTCTGATAAGTATATGTGAATGACATGTCGTTGATCGGAAATAATGTAGAATTTTCTAGAAAGCATAAAGGAGTGTTTGAAAGGAGTTTTTTCAAAGAAAGACCTCGGTGAAGCTACTTACATATTGAGCATCAAGATCTATAGAGACATATTAAGACGCTTGATATATTTCCAATGAGTACATACCTTTACAAGATTTTGAAGTAGTTCAAAATGGAACAGTCAAAGAAGGAGTTCTTGCCTGTGTTGCAAGGTGCACTAGTAGAAAAAGGGCCATTTGTCCCGGTTCATAAGGGCCTTTAGTCCCGGTTCTGGAACCGGGACTAAAGGGTCATTACTAAAGGCCCCCCCTTAGTCCCGGTTCTTATATGAACCGAGACTAAAGGCCCTCCACGTGGCCGCTGCGTGGAGGTCCACCTTTAGTCCCGGTTGGTAACACCAACCGGTACTAAAGGAAATTTTATGATTTTTTTGAATTTTTTTTTGATTTTTTTCTTCTGAATTTTCAAATTTCAGAATTATTTTAACCTCTAATCTCGAATCACCCCTCATCACTGCTCAATTTAACCTCTAATCTCTAGTCACCCCTCGTCATTCGAAATCATCTAACTTCCTGGACGGTCACCCATCCTCTCAGTACCCCAGCCTGAGCACACTTAACTTCCGGGTTCTATTCTCCCTCGTTTAGCTTGAGCAGTCCTATTAACTCTCAGGACTTTAGCTTGAGCATGAAGTCGCACATTTTACTGTTTGAGTTTGAAACTATCGTTCTAAAAAACAATAATTATTTAGTAACATAATATTTCTTGAATAAGTAGTTTGACCATTGTTTGACCACAGTTTGACCAGATTTGACCAAAATCCAAAAAAACTGAAATAATTATTTAGTAACACTAATATTCTTGAATAATTATTTAGTAACACTAATACTTCTTGAATAAGTAGTTTGACCAGATTTAACGAAAATTAAAAAAACTGAAATTTGAGCATAATTTTTTTCCTTTTAGAATTTGACGATTCTAAAAATTTGCAAACAGGCCGTAGTTATTATACGTTTGATATATTATACGGATTTTCGTGTGGATTTTCGTGCTGAACATTTTGATATATTATACATTTTTCTGACATCATATGCAAAAGTTATAGCCGTTTTACATTTTCCCTACACTTTTTGCAAAACATGTCCAAATTTAAGTTTTTAAATTTTCCTAAATAGTAGATGTAGTAACATACCTACATCTCGAAGGATTTTAACTTTTGAAGTTTTTATCATTTTTTTTGCTTTTTACAAAACTAAAAAGGCGATACATAGGGGGGGGGTAGAATTTGAAAATTGCACCATTAGTACCGGTACTAAAGGTAGTACCGGTTGGTGCCACGAACTGGTACTAATGCCTCAACCCCATTTGTCCCGGTTTGTTGGGAATATAGCTACCAGATAAGACCCGCCCAGGAGGGGCCGGGTCAACCCTGATGACGGGTTACAAAAGAAGTCCAGTAACATTCAAGGCGATAGTTTATTAAGACTTGTAGAAGGCCTAAGCCCATAAGCGGCTACAGGACCAATATTGTAAACCGCCGTATGTAAGGAAAGACTTGTAAAGAAAGGCATATAAAGAAGTCACCGAGCCGGACACGTTTATGAACTGGCCGGGACTCCCTAGGCCGCCAGGCGTCAACCCGTGTATATAAGGGGACGACCCGGCGGCGGCTTAGGGTAAGAGACAACAACTCGAAGCCAGGACAAGCATATTCGCTCCCTAGTCTTCGAAACCCCAGCAATTCCAACACAACTAGACGTAGGCTTTTACCTTCATCGTAAGGGGCCGAACTAGTATAAATCTATCGTGTCCTTTGTCCCGATTAACACCTTAAAGCTTCCTAGATGTGATGGACCTACGACTAAGTCCTTCCGCTAGGACATCTGCCATGACAATTCCACGACAGTTGGCGCCCACAGTGGGGCCAGCGCACGGTGGATTTGAGTTCTTGAAGGGCAACTTCGAAGGCTCAAGGGATACGCTGTGGGCTGGATGACCAAAAGTCGTCGTGGCAAACTCTACATCGATGACGAAGGCTGGGGCCCCGAGGCCGGCTCGATTGAGTACGAGTACCGGGTCCCCTTCGGTGGAATTCATGTTTTCATCGGCCGGATCAGCGAATCAGGCCCTAAGCCGGACGTCTGCACCAACATCATCGAGATGGCTCAGCGTGCGTGATCCGCCCGGGCCCAACCCACCGTAAGGCGTGCCTTCGTGGGTTGCATCCATGGAGGTGAGTTTTCTGAAGGATCCGTGGATAGCGGTGAGACGGCCATCTCTTCCGATGGTGAGTCGTCCTCAGGCGAGACAGATTCGTTATATCAGCTACAAGATGTCGTGCTTGGGGGCTGTTCCGATGGCAGCAGTATTCCGGACCTCTTCGAGCCGCTGAATCGAGCCGGAGTTTTCATGGCTGGCACTCAACCCGGGCAAAACTCTACGGCTGCGGCAGCAGTAACCACCAGGTCGGTAGCAGCCGGGTCAGGAGACCCCGCACGCCCCACGGCTCAGATGCTAATGAACCTCATGGATAAGTTGACGACTCTGTTGACTGCTGTGGTGGAGCCGGCGCATAAGGCTCAGCATGACGCGGAGGTGGCACGGGTACGCGAAGAGATGGCACAAACCAAGGAAAATTTAGCAGCAGAAGAGGTCAGGATGGCCGTGGAGCGGGCGGCTTTGGACGCTCGTGCTCAGCAGCTTCAAGAGGAGACTTTTCGGCTCACGGTGGATCTGAGCGCGTCAAACGAGGTCATGAGGAGAAGGCATCAGGAAACTTAGTCACATCTACCTCTGACGCTCGATCCTAGGAACCTTTTCCACACACCTGGGGCCGGTCCAAGCAACCCGCCAGAGGCAAATCGGATCATGACACCCGGAGCGCCAGTTCAGCCGCGGGCCATGGAAACCACCTCGTATGAATACCGCTCTGCCTCATTATAAACCAATACCACCGGGTCACTTTTCCAGTCCTTTGGAGAATCTCATTGCTGCGTCGGCTCGTTTGGCGGCTCTCCCGATGGAAGGCGACTCTCCGACAGCAATCGAAACACGAAGGGTGAGAGAACTTCTTCAGATGGCTTTGGCGTAGCAGGATGCGTACACTTATAGTAGAGACAGAATCCATTCAACCCCTCGCCCAAGTCGGAGCCCGAGCTATAGTAGGCATATGGACTCAGTCGCTATGTCAAGCAACTCTCAACGCCGTAACCAACTGCGCAGGCATGAGCCGGCACAGGGTGGAGCCCTTAACTTGGCGGATCAGGAGAGGATCCGTCAAGAGGCTGAGCGGGCGGTTCAACTAGCAGCTGAGCAGGCGGCTCATTAGGCTTTTCCGGCTTATCCGGCAACCTCTATTGAGGTAGGAGTAGCCATAAGAACAGGAGGCGTCCCTTTCCTGGTGCCGGCTATACGTAACGAGCGCTTGGCAAAAGACTTCAAGGGGCCTCGTAAGGTGCCTAATTACATGGCCGACTTGCAGCCTGGGGCCTGGATTGAAAGTTATGAGATGGCGATGGAGCTGTTGGAGGTCAGCGATGCAGCAATGGCTAAGTATTTCACTATGATGTTGGATGGAACGGCTCGCACTTGGTTGAAAGGATTGCCCCCCAATTCCATCGGCTCATGGGCGGAATTAAAGGCCTGGTTCATTTAGAACTTCAGGACACATGCAAACAACCTATGTCAATCATGGACCTGACTAATTGTAAGCAAGAGGAAGGTGAGTCCATGACCCATTGGGTGCGCCGGGTCAAGGAGATAATACATTCATCTGATAAGATGGATGCCGGCTCGGCAGTCTTAATGCTGGAGAAAAATTTCCATTTTGAACCTCTGAAGCAGAAGTTGGGGCGGCTCAAGCGTGACTGCAATGACATGGGCCAGTTGATGGCGGCCCTGGTCAGGTATGCTGATTCTGACAGTACCAAGGATCCTGTGTCTTATGAAGAAAAAATAGGAAGGGAAAGAAGAACGGCAACGGCAAGGGTCACCAGCATAACCCGGCAAATCAAGGAGGTAATAAATGTAAGGATGACTAATTTGTGGCTAACACCAATGCAAAGGGCAACAACCAACGGTGTAAGGGTAGGAAACCCCCTCGGTTAGGCGGGTCAGGTCCCACCCTCGAGCAACTATGGAACGAACCTTGTCCAGGACACGACACCCGGGAGAAGCCAGTCACCCATCTGTGGAAGGACTGTACGATCATGAAGGCATTTAAAAATTCCAACTCATTTGATAGTAGTCACGGGCCTAGTGGCGGTTCAGGCGGAGGAGGCTTTCATGGCCCGGGCGCCGGTTCAGGCGAAGGCGGTTTTCACGGTCAGGGCCATCCGGGTAACCAGGTAGGTTATAATCCACAACCCGGCCAAGGGAATCAGCAGCAACAGTTTGGATATCAGAGCAACCCAAACAGTTGAATAGTGGGAAGTACCATGTATTTACCACTAGTTTATGCAAGAGGGACCAGAAGCTTCATAAGAGGGCTGTTAATGTCGTTGAGCCAGCGATTCCACGTTATTTGAGGTGGTTAGAACAACCTATTGCATGGAGCTGAGAAGATCATCCTCCCCGGGTCGATAATCCGGGTCACTTGGCCTTAGTGGTAGCACCTCAGGTTGGTGGATATAAGTTCATTAAGGTGCTCATGGACGGAGGCACTAGCATCAACATCCTCTATTACGAGATGTTTCGTCGGATGGGGTTGACTGATAAGAGTCTTAAACAATCCAACACTGTTTTTCATGGTGTTGTCTCTGGTAAGTTGGCATACCCAGTTGGTAAGATTGAACTGGAAGTAGCCTTTGGGGATGAATATGATTCCAGGGCTGAGAAGTTAACTTTTGAAGTGGTTAAGATCAAGAGCCCGTATCATGCTCTGTTTGGACGGCCGGCTTACGCCAAGTTCATGGCTCGGCCGTGTTATGTATATCGGCAGCTCAAGATGTCGAGTTATAAAGGCACCATTACAGTACATGGAAGCCGTAAAATAGCCCTGGAATGTGAAGAAGGTGATGCCGCTTATGCTGAGTCTGTTTGTGCGACAGAGGAATTGAAGTTTTATAAAGACAACATTGACCCGGCAGACATGACGTCTTTAAAGAAGCCAACTACGGAGCATGAACTGGTGTTGAAATTCAAGTCAGCTGATGACACCAAAATGGTTGATTTTGTGACTGGTGACTCATCCAAGCAGTTCATCATCAGTGCCAAAATAGGAAAGCGCACTCATCGAGTTCATCCGTGAGAACTGGGACATCTTTGCATGGAAACCTTCTGACATGCCGGGTGTCCCGAGAGAACTCGCTGAGCACACTTGTTGGGGATATGATTACTTGGCTAGGAGTGGCCGGGTTAGCTCCATGAAGATAGAAGCCCATGAAGACGTGAAGATGGTGGCGCTTTACGAAGGCCCAAGGCCCAAAGGCGGGTTAAAGCCTATAGATCTAAACCGACTTTGTCATGTAACTTGTATTATAAGTTAGAGGAATAGAGACCGAGCCAGACACTTCTATGATCCGGCCTCGGGACTATGTAAATCGGCGGACGTCAACCTATGTATATATAAAGGGACGACCCAGCCGCGGTTTAGGGACAACAGACAACAACTCGAGAGCCAGGAAAAGCGGATTCGCTCCCTGGTCATTGAAACCCTAGCAATACCAATCACAACTAGACATACGCTTTTACCTTCATCGAAGGGGCCGAACTAGTATAAAATCCCTCGCGCCCCTTGTCCGGTTTAACCCCTTTAAGCTCACCCGTAGCGATGGCTCCACGACTAAGTCCTTTCACAAGGACATCTGTCGTGACAAACCCACGACAGTTGGCGCCCATCGTGTGGCTATCGCATGATGGTTTCGAGTTCTTGAATGGCAGCTTTGATGGACTCAAGGGATACGCTGTGGGCCGGATGATGAAGAGTCGTCGCGGCAAGCTCTACATCGACGACACGGGATGGGGTCCCGAGGCCTGTTCAATCGAATACGGGTACCGGGTCCCCTTTGGTGGGATCCACGTCTTCATCGGCAAGATCGGCGAACCGGGTCCTGAGCCAGACACCTGCACCGACATCATCGAGACGGCTCAGCGTGCAAGCCCTTCCCCGGTTCAGCCTGCGGCAAGGCATGTCTTCGTAGGCATCATCCATGGGGCGGAATATGAGGATGGACCGGCATCTGATGGAGAAACCGTTGTCTGTTCTGATGACGAGTCTTCAACCGGAGAGAATGAATCGCTGTATCAGTTGCAGGACGGCCGGATTAGCAGAGGTTCCGATGGCAACAGTATTCCGGACCCCCTCGATCTGCCAAACTGGGTCGCTATCTTCATGGCTGGTACACAACCAGCGCATGATTCATCCACTGCCGTGGCAATGCTTTCCAGTTCAGCAACAGCAACGCCAGCGGGAGCAGGGGGCTCAGCGCCGCCTCCCGCTCAAGTTTTGTCTGATTTGTTCGACGCTCTGGCAACATTGATGGCGTGGAGGTGGAAGCAGTGGCCCGAGATCAGCACAATGCGGAGATTGCAAAGGTGAAAGATCAGATAACTCAGGCTAAAGCGGACCTGGCAGCAGAGAACGCCAGGATGGCTACGGAATGGGCCGTGTTGGAAGCTCAGGCCTACCGGCTTAGGCTAGACCAAAATGCCTCAAAGGAGGTCATGAGAAGAAGGTACCGGTCACACCTCCCGCCTGGTTATGAGCCAAGAAATCTCTTCAACACGCCAGGAGCAGGGACCAGTAACCAGCCAGTGGTGAACCGGATGGAGGCGCCGGGAACAGGACCGCCGGTTCAGCCGCGCATGATGGACCCGCCTCATCAGAACAACGTTGTACCATAATATGTTCCGATGCCTCCGGGGCATTACTCCAACCCGTTAGACAATATTGTGGCCGCTGCTTCATGCTTAGCAGCGCTCCCAGCTGATGGCGAGTCACCAGTTGTGATTGAGACACGACGGGCCAGAGAGCTCCTTCAAATAGCTTTGAATCAGCAATAGGCTTATTCACATAGTCGCGAGAGGATTCGCTCCACCCCCCGTCCAAGCTGGAGCTACAGCAGGCACGTGGAGGATGAACCGGCTGTATCAAGCAGTGCACGTCACTGTAACTCGCCACGAGGGCACAACCCGGCAGGTGGAGATGCTAATGCGCAGGATGTGGTGGACCACGGTCGTGCACGTCGAGAGGCCGAGTTAGGAGCTTTGCATGCAGCTCGTCAACCTACTCCGGTTCTCCCTACCGCTTCAGTAGAGCCAGGTGTGGTCTTCAGTTCTTTTGGGGTGCTGAGGGAGTCCTGGATTAGGGGGTCTCCAGACAGCCGGACTATATCCTTTGGCCGGACTGTTGGACTATGAAGAGGCAAGATTGAAGGCTTCGTCCTGTGTCCGGATAGGACTCTACTTGGCGTGAAAGGCAAGCTAGGCAGTACGGATATGGATATCTCCTCCTTTGTAACCGACCTTGTGTAACCCTAGCCCCCTCCAATGTCTATATAAACTGGAGGGTTTTAGTCCGTAGGACAACATACAATCATACCATAGGCTAGCTTCTAGGGTTTAGCCTCTCCGATCTCGTGGTAGATCAACTCTTGGAATACTCATATCATCAAGAATAAATCTAGCAGGACATAGGGTTTTACCTCCATCAAGAGGGCCCGAACCTGGGTAAAACATCGTGTCCCCTGCCTCCTGTTACCATCCGCCTTAGACGCACAGTTCGGGACCCCCTACCCGAGATCCGCCAGTTTTGACACCGACATTGGTGCTTTCATTGAGAGTTCCTCTGTATCGTCGCCATTAGGATTGATGTCTCCTACGATCATCGATAGCGATGCAGTCCAGGATGAGACTTTTCTCCCCGGACAGATCTTTGTGTTCGGCGGCTTCGCACTACGGGCCAACTCGCTTGGCCATCTGGAATAGATCGAAAGTTACGCCCCTAGCCACCAGGTCAGGTTTGGAAGCTTAAACTACATGACCGATATCCGCGGAGACTTGATCTTCGATGGATTCGAGCCCCTGCCTCGTGCACCATACAGTCACGATGAGTACGATTTAGCTCTACCATCAGACAGTGCTCAAGAAATCGCACCAGCAGCCGCTTCGACCTTCAATTCAGAGCCAGTTGCGCCATCCATGGACGGGTGGATAGACCCCGCCACAGAGGCCATATCCTCTGCGGTGATCGAGCCAAATATCGACCTTACCCTTCACGAGAGCCGTGTTGCCAAACTGCCGGATCCTTTTCCGGCCACGGACTCCGAACCTCCTGCGCCCGTTCCTGCCGAATCCGATTGGGCGCCGATCATGGAGTTTACCTCTGTGGATATTTTTCAGCATAGGCCCTTTGGCGACATACTGAACTCATTAAGGTCTCTCTCCTTGTCAGGAGAGTCCTGCCCGAACAACGTCCGGTAGTATTGGGATGCGGATGACGAAATTATTCGCCGCCCACCCACCACCCACTTAGTAGCCACTACTGATGACTTAACCGACATGCTTGACTTCGACTCCGAAGACATCGAAGGTATGGATGATGATGCAGGAGACGAACAGGGACCACTGCCCACAGGGCACTGGACGCCCACTTCATCACATGATGTATACATGATGGACACACCCAAAGAAAACAATGACAAGGAACGGAAGGATGCAACAAAGGGTTGTCCCCTTGAGAAGCAGTCAAAGCGGCGGCATAAACGCCGCTCCAAATCCCGCCTCGGCAGAAATAACGATCATATAGACCCAGCGATAGAGCAGGGTGAACCATCGCCCGACCAGGGCAACACGGGGAATCAAACCGAACAACCCGACTCCGTCGAAGATAACAGTCCGGATGACACCACACCGGACAGGCGCCAGGAGCAACATAACGCCCACCAAAGGCTTGTTGCCATGACAAGGAGCCTAAAAAAACAGAAGCAAAGTCTCAAGGCTGCGCAAGACACACTCAAAATCAAATGGAGCGAAGTACTCAACACTGCAGTGAAGTACGACAGTAATCGCCACACCAAGAGCTATCCGAAGCGAAAGATGCTACCTGAATTTGATGAGGAGGCCTTCGATCCTCCCCTTCAAGGCCGGTGGATGCCCTCTGTCGGTGTCAAAACCGGCGGATCTCGGGTAGGGTGTCCCGAACTGTGCGTCAAGGCCGGATGGTAACAGGAGACAAGGGACACGATGTTTTTACCCAGGTTCGGGCCCTCTCGATGGAGGTAATACCCTACTCCTGCTTGATTAATATTGATGATATGGGTAGTACAAGAGTAGATCTACCACGAGATCAAGGAGGCTAAACCCTCGAAGCTAGCCTATGGTATGATTGTTGTATATGGAGTTGTATATCTATCGACTAGCCTGGCCTCGGTTTATATAATGCACCGGAGGCCTAGGATAACAAGAGTCCTAGCCGAATACGCCGGTGGGGAGAAGTCTTTGTCTTGATCGCCAAGTCTTGTGGAATCTTCCTTGTATGCGGAAGCCGTCCGAACTGGCCCATGAGTATACGGCCACGGGGGTCCTCGGCCCAATCTAATAGATCGGGAGACGACGTGGTGAGTACCCCCTAGTCCAGGACACCGTCAGTAGCCCCCTGAACCGGTCTTCAAGTTAGGGACGCTCCTCGATTCTTCTGAACTGTTCTATATCTTCAGTTGCCGATCTTGAAAACTGGTTCAACAAATCTTCTTTATCTTCGATCTTGAGGATCGCCAAAATGCATTCGACGAGTTTACATGTCGGGTATCCGAGGAGCCACTTTAAGTTTCCGGCCTTTATCAATGCCTTGTTTATTTTTATGCCACACCTCGGGTTTGAAGTTGTTCTCGGGAGGCAGGGTCCTCTTGCGTCCGAGCTCCAATGCTGGACTGCATTCGAGGTATCTTTTGCGGCCGAGCACCAACGCCGGACCGCTTCCCAGCTCTAGCACCGGAATGTATCTGATCTCCAACGCCGGACTATATATCCGAGCTCCAACGCCGGACTATATCTCCGAGCTCCAACGCCGAAATATATCCGAGCTCCAACGCCGGACTGTGTCCAGGCTCCAATGTCAGACTATATCCGAGGTGTCATATCACCTTGGTTCAAAAAAGTTGAAGGAGTTTAGCCGAGCTTAATGCCGGAAAGGCCCTCTATGGAGATAGCCACTAGCGCCCGAGTTTTATGCCGGACTGCTTCCGAGGTGGTGCACCACCCCGACTATGGGCCGATTTTTTGTCAATATTTTTTATTGGTGCAATTTATTCTCTGCCGAGATATATAGCCAGTAGCCCTCAAGGTGTGTATCGGTCTAAAACCCGAGATACACATGAAGGATGACATAAGACCGCTGATCCCAGTAGCCGCTGAGACTCAGGTTGATTTGCAAAATCGGCCTGAGGATCAAGTCCTAGCTCGGCAGAATACTTCAGGACACAAAAGCGGCGTGCTCAGTCCTCAAGACTCATGTTGGGTGCGGCCGACCAACCTGAGGATCAAAATCTCCTCGGAAACTATATCGCACATAAAATTTTCTCCATCGGACAAGCAATGCAGTAGCCCCTGAGACACTAGTCGGGTGGCAACACCAGATTAGGGGATCGATGTGCCCCTTTAATATTTGTAAATAATAAGCCCGAAGCCCAGTAGCCCCGAGCCTTAATGCGGGCACGGGTGGCCAAATTAAGGATCAATATCCATAGTAAAATCACAAATTATGTGTAATGACTCTATGTATCCAAGTACTTTACGTCATTAATGCTCAGATCCGCATTGTACAAAACTATGTTGACCGACCATCGGCTTCCACCTCCTTGGCCAGTAGCCGAGGAGTGTTTGTCCTACTTTATAAAGCCTTTATGAGGGCAAAGATTTACGACAAACAAGGAAATCTGGCCACACGGTTTTATAAACAAAGTTACGCAGAGTGATATGTTATATTACTGTTTAATAGAAGAAATGTATTCCAAAGAAAATAGTCCCGCTATCGGTTCCTTTCTTTGGGTTGTCATGCTAAGCATGATCATGAAACCTCAGCTCGAATGTAAGAGAAAAATATCGAGGATTTAGTTTGGGAGGCCAGTTAATAGCCCCCGATAGTGTTCGGCGACAGTCGAGGTCAAGCCGTAAACACTTCGGCCAATGTTATGAATGGCCCGTCATAGTCATCGGATCGCTGACCAGTTTACGATTATTGTGACAGTCAGTTTTCGGCTTTCTCCACTTAGGTGCTTAACCATGTGAGCTGGAAGCACAATCGCAGTGGTTCTCCCTTTGCACGCCTAGCCGAACAAAACGGAACGTAGGAAGCAAGTGCAGGCCGGGCAACCCAACTATTGACCGAAGACACAATTCGAAACCGATGCATATATAGCAATATCTGAGAATGTTTTTGCCGAATCCCTAAAGGTGTCCGGTGTTGCACTGCGAGACTAATGTTGGAAAAGCACAAATAGTTTAAAAGTGCCAAAAAGCTTGGAAAACCAAGAAATGTCAGTAAAAACATGATGTCCGAACAAGATCAAGTGTTCGGTGCCAATCCGAAAATTGGTCTTAGAAAAAAGAAGTGCTTCTGTCATCCTTTAACATGACACATCCTATCTCAAGACTTCGAGCGGGTCAGCCTACGGCTTCAACCTCCTATCCCGAGGGCGGAGTACTTCTCATTAGGCCAGTTTAGCAAACTAAACTCTAGCGGCTTTGAGAGAGAAATTAGGCTCCCCGGCTAGTGACCGCACACTCGCGTCAAAAAAAGGAGTGATAAATAATAATAATAGAACTTTGCAACGATTGAGAAGAAGAACACTTATTATAAAACTGCTCAAATAAACTTAAGAGCCCCCAAGTGACTTGGGTAGAAGAATGATTGCATGTACCGAAGTACTTATACCATATCTATGCTCAACCGAACTTTAAACGCGTCTTAACCGACCGTCGGCTTCTCCCTCTTCGGTTAAGGACCGAAAAGTGTTATGTACTCCATCGGTCAAGAATATCGACGGTGTTTCCAATAACCAGGCAATCAGGCCATAAGGCTGTAACAGACAAAGCGCGCTCAAGGAACTTATGCTATATTACTACGAAGAGTAAGAAGCATCTTCGAAGAAAATAGTACCCCCACCGATACCTTTCTTCGGTGCTCATTGTTATTATGAGACTTGTGCAATAGATTTTTTGTACTCATGAGTTCCATTGTGTGCCGACCATCATTGAATAACTATAAGAGCGCTAGCTTTCGGCTTCACCCAGTCTGAGGTCCGGCTCGGGTGACCCAATCATGACAATCGCAGAGGTGCTCCCTTTACTCCCTAGCCGAACAATCGGGAATGTAGGGGTAAACACAGGAGCGAGACAACCCAGCTTGCAAATCGCTTAAGTCAATGTGGTGCATATTGTGGCGTAATACACGAACAAGGAACGAAGCCATACAAGTATAATCATATGCAACAGGAAAAGCTTCATAAAGGAAGCCCCCAAGTAAACGGGGTATTTGAATTTATGCATCACAAACAAAGTTTGGACAAGGAAATTTTTTAGAAGCAACTTTTTTCCAAAAAAGTATAATGCTTGGTCGAACCGAACGCAAGTTAGAAATTAAAGCTTTGAGCATGAAAGCGACTTAGCTGGTTAATGTGTTCGGTATTGATGATGTGGTCCGAGCTTGATGCGGGGCAAGGTTCCATCCCTCAAGCCGGTCCCGAGGTGGCGGAGCGGAGAGCTTGACACGCCAAAGTGGTGACATAGCACGATCAATACAGACCGGCAGAGTGACGCCGAAGTCCTCGGATCATTTTCCTGTGCACAAAAAATAGTGCAAACCGGAGATAATAGTAATAATGATTATTAAAAAAACCGTTGCATAATAAATAATTTATGCAAAGTGAGTAATAAAAGAAATATGGCATGGCGCCGAAGTCAAGTCGATGCAGGGCGTCGGCGTGATGCGGTAAAGGCGTGGCAAAGGCTGAATTCGCAGGTCGGTCCGAGCTCCGAGTGCGGCGTTCACCGGACTATGTACGGAAACTGACCGAACCACCATGCGACTGTCGTTAATGCAGTCACCATTTGATAGACCTGGTTTATTTGTTGTAGTAATCCGAAGGAAGGTGATTCCTAAAATTGGGACCCGCTCCGCACACCCATTGCCTGATGGGCGATAAAACGACAGCATGGCAACGCTGGTAAAGGTTGACTCGCCGAGGCAAAGCCCTCGGCCCAGCTAACGTGACGGAGCTGGTCGGCTAGTGACGTCGAAGTGTCCGGAGTAGGTTGATGAAGAGATGGCAAAGCCCCCGATCCAGCCGAGATGTCGAAGCCTCGATGTCAGCCGATGAGTCGAAGTAGGTCGGCGTGATGGACACCAGCTTGAAGAAGCAATAGTGCGGCCCTGTCGACGCAGGTCGTGACGTGGTCGATGACGGCTTGATGAAGCGACCGTGCGGCGATGCCGGTATGCCCGCTCCTTGTAATCTGTGGGGCGGAGATGTTGGTGATGATTTATCCTTCACGATGCCGGACTCTTGTTCGGCTTGCCGAGATGATGATCCGAAGAAGTTGAGCTTGGCTCAACAAAATGACGCCGTGTCTAGCGCAGGTCGGCAGCCGTAGAGTAATATTGCCGGACTGGTTTGACACCAGCATGATGTTGAAGATCATGTTCAAAAGATCTTAAAGTTAGTGGGATGTGTTTGGGAACAAAACACAATACCCCATACAAAACTTCCTTCAAAAGGGATGTCCGAAATCCCGATCATAAAAAAGATAAACTCGGGTCGGATTTGTTTTCACGCGGAAAACAGGTCCGAAAAGTGATGCACTAATCGGAAGGTTCCCGGAGTTTGGACGGTCGGATCGAGCTAAAATTTTGAGAGGTGGTAGATATGAGAATTCCGCAGCCGATCAACGGTTGGATCTTCCAAAGGACGTTCGAGCTAGAAGCTGGACACCACACCCTAAACTCATCCAAATTCCCGTCCAGATTTGACAGGGCTCCGCTATATCGTGGATTGCCAGAGATTCCTCCATTTGAACTCGGCGAAATTTTCCAGGGTTGTTGTAGACTCAATTCCGCACAATTCCGCCAAAGCGATCGTCAAAGCGATACTCGAGGAGGTGGTGGCGGCAGATACGAGTTCGCTGTCCAAAAAAAATAGCACGGTCGCTTGAGGGCAATGTTGATGTTGAGCCCCCGAGCTCCATAGATGATTCCTCCGTGATCTTGATAGAGATCGGAGTTGATGTTTGTTGAAGGCCCTCGTTCGGACATGGTGATCCGAACACGGGGCGCAATTCTTGGTCGAACCAAGGTGACCAGTCGAGCTGGTGACGAAGATGCCGAAGTCGCAGTTGATCTGAAGGCGATCCATCGATCCTTTTGTCGATCACACAGCGGAACTCTCAATGAAAGCACCAATGTCGGTGTAAAAACTGGCGGATCTCGGGTAGGGGGTCCCGAACTGTGCGTCAAGGCCGGATGGTAACAGGAGACAAGGGACACGATGTTTTTACCCAAGTTCGGGCCCTCTCGATGGAGGTAATACCCTACTCCTGCTTGATTAATATTGATGATATGGGTAGTACAAGAATAAATCTACCACGAGATCAAGGAGGCTAAACCCTAGAAGCTAGCCTATGGTATGATTGTTGTATATGGAGTTGTATATCTATCGACTAGCCTGGCCTCGGTTTATATAATGCACCGGAGGCCTAGGATAACAAGAGTCCTAGCTAAAAACGCCGGTGGGAAGAAGTCCTTGTCTTGATCGCCAAGTCTTGTGGAATTTTCCTTGTATGCGGAAGCCGTCCGAACTGGCCCATGAGTATACGGCCACGGGGGTCTTCGGCCCAATCTAATAGATCGAGAGACGACGTGGTGAGTACCCCCTAGTCCAGGACACCGTCACCCTCCTCCGTTACGGAAGAGGATATCAAGAAATTAAGGGAGGCCAGATACCTGGCTGTCGAGGTTTCGCATCGGCTGCCTACCCGAGGGCAGGTCATCCCTACTCCTGAACCCAACGAGAATGTTGTGTTCATCTCCCACTTCCTCCGAGGTCTACGCCTCACTCTGGATCCCTTCGTTAGGGGTTTGATGTTCTATTACAGGCTAGATTTCCACGATCTAGTCCCGGACTCCTTTCTCCACATCTCGACATTTATTATCGTGGCCTTTCTCCGCATTACCCCTCACTTCGGCCTGTGGCTCAAGACCTTTGATGTGAAGCCGAAGATAGTCGAGGGGCAGCATGTAGCGTGCGGAGGCGCATTAGTAAGCAAGATCGCTGGAGCTCCATGGCCAAAGGGTTCCTTTCCAGAGGTGTCCGGATTATGGCAGCGGGAGTGGTTTTACATCACAGCTCCCAGAAGCGCCAAGTGGTTGGCTGCCCCTGCTTTTTTCTCGGGCCCTCCACCACAACTGATGTCATGGATTAGCAGAGGGCTCAGCTGGGGTCCAGCCAAGGACGTGCCAATACTATAGAGCCGCATTCAAGATCTCTTCGAAGGAGATTTCAGTCTGGTTACAGTGATGCAAGTTATGCTGGTTCGTCGAGTCCATCCTTGCAAACGCCGGCCCCTCTGCATGTGGGAGTTCAACCCAGAAGGACCGCGAACTATTCAGAATTTCCTCGGCCTGACGCACGAGGAGATGTATAAATCATTCTTCGGACCCCAAATAGAGTGTCCGGATACTACCGAGGACGTGGGCCTGAGCAGCAGCCGCACCGCCGACCAAGTAAGTAATCCTCTAGCCGAACACTCCGTCTTTCATTTATCATGACGTCATTCTGAGAAATCGCTCTTTGACCAGGACTGGCTGACAAAGGCGAAGATGATTCGGTGTTCGGCCCCTCTTCCTGAGGGTTTGGATAATCCGGTAATGGAAAAGATGCTCCAACTAGCACCTTGCCCGGAGCCCTCAAAGGAAGATAAAGGGGGGAATAATGAGGGCGGAAGTGGGCCCCCATCGCTACCAATTCCAACCGAGGGAATGAGTGCCTCCGTGAAGGAAGAGGAAGAGGACTGCCTCTGGAGATCCGGAAACCAAGGTTTCCAAACGGGAGAAGAAATCTCCACTAGAGGGTCCTGCCTTGGAGGGTGCTCTGCCACACAAAGTCCGCACGGGGATCAGCCCTCTAATGAGCTGTAAGTAATCAAAAGGTACTTTAATAGTGAAGATATACTACCTTACCTCTGAGGAAAATAACCAAAGCATTTATCTTGCAGTTCGGATCTTAGCCCTTCTCAGCAGAGCTCGTCTTCGGGGGAGCTTCTTCCGGAGATGATGGAGAGCAAAATGCCTCCCCCGGACTCCTCCGCTCAAGAAGCAGGCGACCTTGAAGTGTCGTCTCGGAGGGCCTCCCCGGATTTGGTGAGGCCAGAAGATAATCCTATGGTCACCTGAAGTCCCCAGTATCCGGCTCTTGAAGAGAGCAAACAGAAGAGTCCGACACCATCTGGTATGCGGTCGGACGTACTGAGGGAGCTGTTGGAGCGAGCGGCCATCTCAGAGGAACACCATATGTTGATGGGTACGGTGATGGAAAGAATTTCGTCCGCCGAAAGCGGATTGCATGAGGCTTTTATGAGTCTACTGACGGGCTTTGAGGTACGTGAAATGATACACTTTTTGATAGTACCACACATTTTTAGGTGTGCCCTGTGTAGATAGTAGCCCCTGAGACTCTGGTTGTCATCGAGAACGATGGCGAACAGAGGATCATAGTCCTAGGTAATAACCAAACCGCCTTTATGTGCAGGTGGCTGGAGCTCCAGTGGCTGGCCGGACTAATGAGTTTGCCGAACTAAAGTGGCAACTGGATGCGGCAGATGCTGGCATCGAGCTTGTTAACAAGCGGCTTGACGAGGCACAGGGTAAGTGATGTTTTCTGGTGAATGTCACATAGGAAGAGCAGCGTAATGCCAGTATCTTTAATATGTTGTGACTGCAGATGGAGGTGCCACCATAGAGACCCTTCAGGCGGAACTTGCCCGAGCCAAGGAACAAGCAAGAATTAGTAATGGGGCCGCTTTAAAGGCGGCCGAAGAGTTAAGAGCCGAAAAGGCTGCACATTGCGAGAGGAAAGACAAAATGGCCAAGATGGCTGTAAAGTTAAAAGACACTGCCGACCGTTGCCAGTTCCTTGAAGAAGAAAACCGGGTTGAGGGCGATGGACCTCGAGAAGGCAACAATGGCGACCAAGGACACCCACTCTGCCATGAGAGCAAAGAAAGAGGAACTGCGTGAAGCCGTGGATATTGCGGCTGGGAAGCCCTTTATGCTGCGGAGGAAGTTCGGAGATCCGTGGTATGCCCCTCTGGATCGGCTGTGGAGTTCGGCAGACGCATATATGGACTTGGCGGCGAGCGCTGTCGATGCGGTCAAATACTTCCGAGATCAAACAGATCGTGAAGTGGACAAGCTGTTCTGGTCGCAATTTAACGTTCTAGAGCATCCGCTTCCATTGACTGATCAGCTAGCCGAATGGGCCGAACTCAATAGGTTGTCCGGACTCGCCATGAGGTCTGCCGTGGATCAGCTGTGGCCAGGAAAGCCAAAGTCGAACAGCTATTTCAGCTTAGTGCAGCAGTTCCTTCGTGAGGTGCCGCGCATCAATGCAATGAAAAGGTCGGCGTGTATAGAAGGCTTGCGAATGGCCTTTGCCCGTGTCAAAGCATACTGGGTGGAGATGGATGCTGCCACTGTTGCGGCGCAGGATTCGGCCATAGGCCGAGAGGCTGCCGAGCACTATTTTGAAGAAGTTCTTGAGGGTGCTAGTTTGATAGAGGCCCAGTGCTCAAAGAATGTTATGTTTGAGTGACATGTATTCCCATTGTAAAAACAATGTTTATGAAATTTATTAAGGCTGTATTTATACTTTTGCCTAAAAGTAATATGATGCCTCATGTGCGGCCGTTTATGTATATATGTATATAACGTGAAAGATTGCAGTCGTCGGCTTCAACCCCCACACATATAATGCAGAGGTGTTCGCAGAAGACGCGTGTTCACACTTAATCCAACGTCATGGTCCTATTAAGGAGGTGATAGCGCAGCGAACGAGGCAACCGGACTATAATGCTTTAACACTTTCACTTAGCCATAGGAGTTTGATAGTGGGGCTACTATATAGCCCCTGGTGGCTCCGCACTCTCCCGGATTCGGGGTGCGTACATGCCTGGCGGGGAAACGGCCCTTCGTTAAGGTGGAGGAATTCTAACATTCCGATAGGTCATCGAGTGGTTGAGCAGTCTCACGCTATATCATGAAAGTCAGTTTTCGGCTTTCTCTACTGAGGTGCTCGTCCGGATGAATCGGGGCACAATCGCAGTAGTTCTCCTGGTGCCGCGTTAGCCGATAGAGCGGAACGGAAGGCAGCAAAACACAGGAGCCGGGCAAACCCAACATTTGACCAAAGACATGATTCGGAGCTGATGCATATAAGGCCAGACTCGCGACGCCGAACACTCCCTAAGGTATTCGGTCTTTATGGTATAAACCAGGCCCGAACAGTGCCCTTTGTAAGAAGCCCCTGGTGTCCAGGTACGTGCATTATTCTGACGTGGCCACATGCCAAGACGTCAGCATCCTTCTCAATAGTACTGAGAATCCGAGGGATGTGTATCAACAACAGACAGTAAGAAAGGTTTACACAGGGTCTTAATCTAAAAAGAATCCTTAGAACGGGTCCCTGCTGCACATCTGCGCCTGTGTCTCCGTTGTGCCGTATCCTGGATGGGTGTAGCACGATAGTCATCTGTAAAAGAGAGGAATTTAGGTGAAAAGTTGTCGTGCAAAAAGGTAGGTTATATTAAAGAAACCATGTACAATTAAAGATGAGTAAAAATTGCCACTTGTCTGCGCGCGTTGAGCCCCTGGTATTTGTAATAGGGGTGTGGCCATCAAACCTGTATGAATTACATATAGCTGCGTCGGACTCGTCTAACCGTGTCCGTGGTCTTGACGACCTATCGAATGCTTTAGTTGGTGAGGCTGTTTTAGTGTGCGGCTGCCAAGGCAGCCGCACTATCTTCGGCGCGCAGGGATTGCTCAATATTTCCATTTATTGTAATGATGCCACGTGGACCGGGCATCTTAAGCGTAAGGGAGGCGTAATGAGGTATTGCATTAAAGCGAGCGAAAGCTTCGCGTCCAAGTAGTTCTTGATAGCCACTTTGGAACGGAGCAATGTGGAAGGTTAAATTTTTGCTACGGAAGTTACCGAGGAAGCCGAATATAACCTCTAGTAGCAGGGAGCCCGTGCAGTGAGCCCTTGGGCCTGGCGTTACTCCTTTAAAGGTAGTATTGCCGTGGCAAATTTTCTTTGGGTCTATTCCCATTTCGCGGACTGTGTCCTGATATATCAGGTTTGGACTACTGCCACCGTCCATCAGGACACGTGTGAAGTGGTATCCGTCAATTATTGGGTCTAATACCAAGGCAGCCCATCCTGCACGCCGGATACTTGCTGAGTAATCCCGATGGTTGAAAGTGATCGGTTGAGACAACCAGTGGTAGGACTCCGCGGTGATAGGCCTTTGGGCATATTTCTCTGGGAGTGCCGCTTTGTTTCTCCCCTTTATAACGTGTAACACGTTTACTGTTTTGACTTCTGGTGGAAATTTTTTCTGTTCCCCACTGCTTTGCTTGCGAGGCTCATCCTCGTCTTTGCTTGGTGTATCCTCCCCCTTGTGTACGGCGTTGAGCTTGTCGGACTGCTTGAAGACCCAACGTTCTCTGTGGGTATGATTTGCAGGTTTATCGGGGGTGCTATGGATCTGACATATTTGGTCCAGAATTTTGTTTAGGCTGGACAGTTCATCTCTGGCGCCTTTAGAGGGCGGCTTTTGCTGACCTGGCCGAGAGCTTCTGAATCCGGCGTTTACCGCCGTGCTCTTCGGGCTGTCTTCTTTATTCCGGTACTTACTTTTTTTGCTGCGTCGTGATTTCCCGTTTCCATCTCTAACTTCGGATGTACTTGGATCGCTGGTGCAGCATCTGGCTAGCCAGCTGTCCTCACCCGCGCAAAAGCGGGTCATGAGGCTTGTTAATGCTGCCATTGTTCTCGGCTTTTCTTGGCCGAGGTGTCTGGCAAGCCATTCGTCGCGGACGCTATGCTTAAAAGCTACCAAGGCTTCGACGTCCAGACAGTCGACTATTTGGTTCTTTTTAGTAAGAAACCTGTTCCAAAGCTTTCGGGCTGACTCTCCGGGCTGTTGAGTTATATGACTTAAATCGTCCGCATCCAGAGGTTGGACATAAGTCCCTTGAAAATTTGCCCGAAAAGCGTCTTCGAGCTCTTCCCAGCTTCCAATGGAGCTTTCGGGGAGGCTTTTAAGCCAGTGCCGAGCTGGCCCTTTGAGTTTGAGGGGTAAATACTTAATGGCGTGGAGATCATCTCCTCGAGCCATATGGATATGGAGGATATAGTCCTCAATCCAGACCCCAGGGTCTGTTGTTCCGTCGTATGCCTCTATGTTTACGGGTTTGAATACCTCTGGAAATTCATGATCCAGCACCTCATCAGTGAAACATAGGGGGTGTGCGGCACCCCTGTATGTGGGTGTACCGTGGTGTTTGGATGTTTGTTGTGTTGCATCGTATGCTAGAGCGCGCTTGCGTGGTCCATAGATGGATCTGGTTGCGCCGTCCTTTTGATGCGAGCCCTCGCGTGGATCGCATATTGGCTTATGTGCGGCGTTGTTTGCCGTTCTATGTTGGCCGTGAGGTCGTCTATCCGGCCAGATGGCCGTTTTAATTTTTGGTTGCGGGGGATCTAAGGCCTCCTCATCGAATTCAGGTAGCAACTCCCGCTTCGGATAGCTCTTGGCGTGGCGATTACCGCCATACTTCGCTATTGTGTTCGGTACTTTACTCCATCTGATTTTGAGTGTGTCTTGTGCAGCCTTGAGCCTTTGCTTCTGCTTTTTTAGACTCCTCGCGGTGGCAACAAGCCTTTGATGGGCATTCTGTTGCTCCGGGTGTCTGTCCGGTGTGATGTCGTCCGGACTATTTTCTTTGACAGAGTCGGGTTGTTCAGTTTGATTCTCCGTGTTGCCGTGGTCCGGCGATGGTTCACCCTGCTCTAACGCTGGGTCTATATGATCGTTGTTTCTGCCGGGGCGGGATTTGGAGCGGCGCTTGCGCCGCCGCTTTGACTGCTTCTCGAGGCGACAACACTTCGTTGCGTCCTTCCGTTCCTCATCGTCGTTTTCTGTTGGTGTGTCCACCATGTATACATCATGTGATGAAGTGGGCGTCCAGTGCCCTGTGGGCAGTGGTTCTTGTATGTCTCCTGCATCGTCGTCCATACCATCGATGTATTCGGAGTCGAAGTTGAGCATGTCGGTTAAGTCATCGACAGTGGCTACAAAGTGGGTGGTGGGTGGGCGGCGAATTTCTTCGTCATCCGCATCCCAATCCTGCCGGACATAGTTCGGCCCGGATCCTCCTGACAAGGAGAGAGACCTTAATAAGTTCAGTATATCGCCGAAGGGCGAGTGCTAAAAAATATCTGCAGAGGAAAACTCCATGATCGGCGCCCAACCAGATTCGATAGGAACAGGCGCAGGCGGTTCAGAGTCCGTGGCCGGAGAAGAATCCGGCAGTTTAGCAACACGGCTCTCGTGAAGGGTAAGGTCGATATTCAGCTCGATCACCGTTGGGGATACGGCCTCTGTGCCGGGGACAATCCACCCGTCCATGGGAGGCGCAATTGGCTCCAAATTAAGGGTCAGAGCGGCTGCCGGTGCGATTTCTTGAACACTGTCTGATGGCAGAGCTAAATCATACTCATCGTGACCGCGTGGCGCACAAGGCAGGGGCTCGAATCCGTCGAGGATAAAGTCTCCGCGGATATCGGCCCAAAGATTCCCTCGCATTAATGTGTGGCACCACACCAAGGAACTGCTGCACCAAGTCTCCGTGGATATCGAATCCGTCGAGGATCAAGTCTCCGTGGAATGCGATTTGACCCAAGATTAAGCCATAGTGACCAGAGATTAAGAAAAAAATAAAAAAATTGAATTTTTTAAAAAAAATTGAAAAAAATTATTACTAATGGCGCACATCTATGTGGTGCACCATTACTAAGTCAGATAGTAATGGCGCACCTCTAGGCATACTAATGGTGCACTACAGATGCGCCATTAGTATCTGGTATACTAACGGCGCACCAGTGGTGCGCCATTACTAAAAAATACTAGTGGCGTGGTACTAGTGGCGCACCATTAGTGCGCCATTAGTAGGCAAAACTGGTGCGCCACTAGTAGGCCTTTTCCTAGTAGTGCAAGGGCCATCCGCGAGCCTTCTATGCACGCCGACCTCTTCATCGCATTAATGTGTGGCACCGCACCAAGGAATTGCTGCACCAAGTTAAAATAGCTGTTCGGCTTTGGCCTTTCTGGCCACAGATGATCCGCGACAAACCTCATGGCGAGTTCGGACAATCTATTGAGTTCGGCCCATTCGGCAAGCTGATCAGTCAATGTTAGCGGACGCTCTGGAACGTTAAATTGCGACCAGAACAGCTTGTCCACTTCACGATCTGTCTGATCTCGGAAGTATTCGGCTGCAACAACAGCGCTCGCCGCTAAGTCCAGATATGCGTTGGCCGAACTCCACAGCCGATCCAGAGGGGCATACTGCGGATCGCCGGACTTCCTCCGCAGCATAAAGGGCTTCCCAGCCACAATGTCCCCGGCTTCACGCAGTTCCTCCTTCTTCGCTCTCATTGCAGAGCGGGTGTCTTTGGTCGCCATTGTGGCCTTTTTCAGGTCCGTAGCCTTCGCCCGGTTCTCTTCTTCAAGAAACTGGCAGCGGTCGGCAGTGTCTTTTAACTTCTCAGCCATTTTTGCCATTTTCTCTTTGCTCTCGCTATGAGCGGCCTTCTCGGCTCTCAACTCTTCGGCCGCCTTCAAAGCAGCCGCATTACTACTCCTTTCTTGCTCCTTGGCTCGGGCAAGCTCCGCCCTCAAGGCCTCCACGGTGGCAGCTCCATCTGTAGTCACAACATATTAAAAATATTGGCATCACGCTGCTCTTACTATGTGACATCCACTATAAATATCACCTACCCTGTGCCTCGTCAAGCCGCTTGTTAACAAGCTCGATGTCGGCATCCGCCGCATCCAGTTGCCACTTTAGTTTGGCAACCCCATCAGTATGACTAGCCACCGAAGCTTCAGACACCTACACATAAAGGCAGTCTGGTTATTACCTGGGACTACGATCCTCTGTTTGCCGCCGTTTTCGACGACAATCAGAGTCTCAAGGGCTACTATCTACACAGGGCACACCTAAAAATGTGCCGTACTACCACAAATGCATATCATTTCACGTACCTCAAAGCCCGTCAGTAGACTCATAAAGGCTTCATGCAACCCGCTTTCGGCGGACGAGATCCTTTCAATCACCGTACCCATCAATGTACGGTGCTCTTCTGAGATAGTGGCTCACCCTAGCAGATCCCTCAGTGCGTCCGACCGCATACCAGACGGTGCCGGATTCTTTTGGTTGCTCTCTTTAAGAGCCGGATACTGGGGACTTCGGGCGACCATAGGATTATCTTCAGGCCTCACCGGATCCGGGGTGGCCCTCCGTGACGACACTTCAAGGTCGCCCGCTTCTTGAGCTGGGGAGTCCAGGGGAGGCGTTTCGCTCTCCGTCATCTCCGGAAGAAGATCTCCCGAAGACGAGCTCTGCTGAGAAGGGCTCAGGTCCGAACTGCAAGATAAATGCTTTGGTTATTTTTCTCAGGAGTAAGGTAGTATATCTTTGCTATTAAGTACCTTTTGATTACTTACAGCTCGTTAGAGGGCTGATCCCCGCATGGACTTTGTGCGGCAAGAGCACCCTCTGGGGCAGGACCCTCTGGTGGAGTTCTCTTCTCCCGTTTGGAGACCTTGGTTTCCGGATCTTCAGAGGTAGTCCTCATCCTCCCCCGGGGCGATGGAACGTCAGATTCTTCCCCTTGGTTATCCTCCCTCACGGAGGCGCTCGTTCCCTCGGTTGGAATAGGTAGCGGTGGAGGCCCGCTTTCGCCCCCTTTATTCCCCCTTCGCCTTCCCTTGAGGGCACCGAGCAAGGTGCTGGCTCGAGCATCTTTTCCAGCACCAGATTGTCCAAGCCTTCGGGAAGGGAAGCCGAACACCGGATCATCTTTGCCTTTGTTATCCAGTCGTGGTCAAAAGAGCGATTCTTCAGAATGATGTCATGATAAAAGAAAGACAGTGTGTTCGACTAGAGGATTACTTACTTGGGCCGCGGTGTGGTTTCTGCTCAGGCCCACGTCCTCGGTGGTGTCCGAACACTCTATTTGGGGTCCGAAGAACGACTTGTACATCTCCTCGTGCGTCAAGCCGAGGAAATTCTGAATAGCGTGCGGTCCTTCTGGGTTGAATTCCCACAAGCGGAGGGGCCGGCGTTTGCAAGGCTGGACTTGACGAACCAGCATGACTTGCACTACTGTAACCAAACTAAAATCTCCCTCGAAGAGATCTTGGATGCGGCTCTGCAGTGTGGGCACATCCTTGGCTGGACCCCAGCTCAGCCCCCTTGTAACACCCCAGATGTAATTTACCTTATATGTATCCCAACTATTGCCATTCCGGTGCTAAGTTATTTTATTTTCCTCGGGTTCGGGTTTTTGTCTCCGTGTGTTGTTGCCTTTTTCATGCATCTCATATCATGTCATCATGTGCATTGCATTTGCATACGTGTTCATCTCATGCATCCGAGCATTTTCCCCATTGTCCGTTTTGCATTCTGGCGCTCCTATCTTCACCAGTGCCCCTTTCTACCTCTTTTCGTGTGTGGGGGTTAAACATTTCCGGATTGGACCGAGACTTGTCATGCGGCCTTGGTTTACTACCGGTAGACTGCCTGTCAAGTTTCGTGTCATTTGGGCTTCGTTTGATACTCCAACGGTTAACCGAGGGACCGAGAAAGCCTCGTTTGTGTTGCAGCCCAACACCCTTCCAATTTGGCCCAAAACCCACCAAAACCCTCTCCATCACCTAGAGCGTTCGATCACGATCGCGTGGCCGAAAACCGCACCTCATTTGGAGCCTCCTAGCTCCTCCTACCTATAAAACTAGATCCCCTTCCGAAATTCCCGGATCCCCTCCTACCCTAAACCCTAGCCCCGCTCCCTCTCCGCCGCCGGACAAAAATCGCCGGGCCGGACACGTCCGACCCGTGCCTCCACCGCCACGTGGCATGCTGCCATTCGACACCGCGCCGCCCCACTTCACGGGCCCGCCTGGGCCCGAGGAGGGCCCAAGAGGCCCGCGCGCCGCTGCCGCCTACCCGACGCGCCCCGCGCCTTTGCCCGCGACTCCGCCGCCGTCCTCCTCAACGCCGGTCGCCGCCCGGCACCACCACCGCCGTCAGCGGCCACCTCTCCCCGTCGACAGCCCTCGTGCGCCGCGCTGCCCGGAGCTCCACGAGTCGCCCCGCGCCTGCTCCTCCGCCCTCGTCGCCGCACCACTCCGCCGGCGCCGGATCCGGTAGGTCCGACGTCTCCGGCGAGCTCCGCAGCAAGCTCCGGCGATCCCCCCTCCATTTCTGGCGAGCTCGAGTCGACCTTGGTTCACTGGCGGCTACAGTGCTGGATCTGAGATCTAGCAGAGACGGTTGACTTTTATCCTGTAACCCTAGTTTTTTTGCATTTTTCATCATGTCGTAACTCCACATCCGTAGCTCCGATTTGTGCGTGTAGCATATCAAAATGTTCGTCTCAAAGAGTAGATCATTTCAGCTCATTGCATCATTTTCATTTGAGCTCATCTTGATGCCCAAAATGCTGTTGGAAAAGGGCTATGTGATAAAATTGTCAGATTTGTTTCATCAAATAGCTATTTTTCATTTTTTTTCTATGATTAATGTGTGCATGATATACTCCCGAGCTCTACATGAGTTTTGTTATATGCCATGCCATCTTTACAGAGGTGCTTACCATGTATTTTTGTGATATGTGTTGTGACTAGCACAAGCTTGCAAAGTAGCGTATTCGGTAATGCTGATTTCAGGGACTTAGAATTTCTCAAAGTCCTTGTCCTGATTTTGTCATTATGCCATATGTTCATGTTGTTTCCTAGTGATCCGTGCCTCTTTTGAGGATGATCAGTAAGGATGATTTGTTAACATTGTGGTGATCTATCCATCCATGTCTTTGTTTGCATTTATGGAGCACCCGAGCTTGAGTCAATCGAGCTCTACTTTTGCTATCTCGTGAATCCTGGCAGATTGTTGACTAGTTAGCGATTTTGCCGAGGATGTTGCTATTGATCCGTGCATGATATGTTGTTGTTCTTGCCATGTCTAGCTCCTATGATATGTATTCTTGATGGGTGCATGTTTAGCTTGTCACGCCATGCTCTGTAGTGAGTGCATCGAGCTCATGAACATGCCTACTCGTTAACTGATTAGCATGCTCCAGTTTTCACTAAGTCTGAGATCTGTTTATGTTTTTGCCATGTTCACATGCTTGCAATTGTATTTTGTGATCCCTTTTGGCTCAAGGTCACTAAGGGACTTGTGTTAAGTGCTTTTATTAGATTCATGCCATGCCTTTCTTTGCCATGTTAAGTTCCTATAGCATGTAGTTTTCATGCTCTAAAGTGTGCTTCCTGATGTTAAATTCCAGACTTGTGTTAATTTCACCAAGTCTGAAACATGTTATCGTTTGCACTTTTGCCATGCTTGTTTGAGTCTGTTAATGGATGAATTAGCCGTAGCTTAGTGTTCATCTTTTGTCAAGAATCATGAATGGATCCCTGCCATGTATTTTGTTGTCATGTTTGAGTGTTGTAGCATATTTATCTTGATGCATTTAGATGGCTACTTGCTGATTATCGCAGACCGGTGCCATATTTGTTTTGCTTGCCATTTCCAAACCGTGCATCCGATTCCGGTGATCTTTATATCGATTTCAACCGAAATCACCTCACCTTTCTAGTGGCACTCTTGGATTTCCATGTTGAGGCCAGGTTCAATCATTCCTTGTCAAATCTTGCATATGCATGACATACCGCATCCCGCATAGCATACCATGTTTGCATCATGTTGTTTGAGTATTGCACGTGGTTGATTGTGTTCCTTTTGCTTGTTTGTCTTGTTTGGGTAGAGCCGGGAGACGAGTTCGTGAATGAGGAGCCCGTTGAGTTCGCTTACGAGGATCAAGTCAACTCTCACAACTTTGCAGGCAAGATGATCATACCCTCGAAATCACTTCTATCTTTGCTTGCTAGATGCTCGCTCTTTTGCTATGCCTATGCTACGATGCCTACCACTTGCTTATCATGCCTCCCAAATTGCCATTTCAAACCTCTAACCCACCATGTCCTAGCAAACCGTTGATTGGCTATGTTACCACTTTGCTCAGCCCCTCTTATAGCGTTGCTAGTTGCAAGTGAAGGTTGGAGATCGTTCCTTGTTTGGAACATTGTTTATTGTTGGGATATCACCATATTATCTTGTTTATCTTAATGCACCTGTATACTTGGTAAAGGGTGGAAGGCTCGGCCTTATGCCTAGTGTTTTGTTCCACTCTTGCCGCCCTAGTTTCCGTCATATCGGTGTTATGTTCCCGGATTTTGCGTTCCTTACGCGGTTGGGTTATAATGGGAACCCCTTGATAGTTCGCCTTGAATAAAGCTCCTCCAGCAATGCCCAACCTTTGTTTTACCATTTTCCACCTAGCCTCTTTTTCCCTTGGGTTTCCGGAGCCCAAGGGTCATCTTTATTTAAACCCCCCTAGGTCAGTGCTCCTCTGAGTGTTGGTCCGACCGAGTAGACCACGGGGCCACCTCGGGGCAAATTGAGGGTTGGTTTTACTCATAGGATGTCTCATCTGAGTGTGCCCTGAGAACGAGATATGTGCAGCTCCTATCGCGATTTGTCAGCACATTCGGGCAGTGTTGCTGGACTTGTTTTACCATTGTCGAGGATGTCTTGTAACCGGGATTCCGAGTCTGATCGGGTCTTCCCGCTAGAAGGAATATCCTTCGTTGACCGTGAGAGCTTGTGATGGGCTAAGTTGGGACTCCCCTGCAGGGATTTGAACTTTTGAAAGTCGTGCCCGCGGTTATGGGTAGATGGGAATTTGTTAATGTCCGGTTATAGATAACAAGAAACTTAACTTAATTAAAATGAATAAACTGCGTGTGTTACCGTGATGGTCTCTTCTCGGCGGAGTCCGGGAAGTGAACACGGTGTTGGAGTAATGCTTGACGTAGGTTGCTATAGGATCACTTCTTGATCATAGTTCTTCGTTCGTGCTTTGCCTTCTCTTCTCGCTCTCTTTTGCGAATAGGTTAGCCACCATATATGCTAGTCGCTTGCCGCAGCTCCACATATTACCTTGCCTTACCTATAAGCTTAAATAGTCTTGATTGGGAGGGTGCGAGATTGCTGAGTCCCCGTGACTCACAGTTTACTTCCAAAACCAGATGCAGGGACCGATGATACCGCTCCAGACGATGCGCTTGAGGTCAAGTGGGAGTTCGATGAAGACTCTCGCTGTTACTATGTGTCTTTCCCAGATGATCAGTAGTGGTGCCCAGTTGGGGACGATCGGGGTCCGTGTCGCATGTGGGGTTGATCTTTTATTTTGGTACCGTAGTCGGACCATGAGTGTATTGGATGATTGTAATGTTATTCATGTATTTGTGTGACGTGCCGAGTGTAAGCCAACTATGTATCCTTTCCCTTTTTATCTATTTACATGGGTTGTTGTGAAGATTACCTTACTTGCGACATTGCTTTCAATGTGGTTATGCCTCTAAGTCGTGCTTCGACACGTAGGAGATATAGCCGCATCGAGGGCGTTACATGTTGGTATCAGAGCCTTCCCCGACCTTAGGAGCCCCCTGCTTGATCGAATCATTGGCGTTGTTGAGTCTAGAAAAATGTTTTGAGTCATTTAGGATTATATATATTGGAGAGTTTAGGAATTCTGTTTACTCCCCAGTCCCTTCATCGCTCTGGTAAGGCATCCTGACATAGAGTTTTGACTCTTCTCTTCTCAAATTTCACTAAAAAATTTTTAGGATCACGCGGGTATCTTGGAATCATTCTGATCGATTTGTGACGAGAACATTGTTCTTGGTGCCTCCTGTCATTTAGGGGTTGTGGCAGTGTCCCGGGGAGTTGAGCTCCGAGGTGTTCTCGTCACAATTTTATCATCGAGATTCTGGAATACCTGAGTTTCACCGACATCGAAAATCTCTTTTATGCAGTTGTTGGTGAGATAACCTCGACGCCACCCAGTACTGGGGCGGGAGTTGAGGAGTATTGCCATAACTCGTATAACGGATGCTTTTCGAAGGTTGAGGTAGATGATTTCCGAAGTTTTTCTCGGTTATGCGTTGAAGGATGGATACAGCTGGATGTAGGATTTGCTAGATTTGGGTGAGATATTATGCTTCCCCTGTATCCGCAACACCTGATTGCATAACCGGAAAGGTTCGGGAGTTTCATAGGTGGGAATTCTTGTAGCTCTAGTTCTTCTTCCGCGGATATTTGGTTTGGGATTGGGTGATCCTTACCGAGTATTCGTTCTTGTTCCGTACCTTGTTGTTGTTTTTCTTCTACCTCAATTCTAAGTGGCTTCTCAATTTATGGATATGTGACCATTTCAATTGGAATGCATTCATTCATTTTGTTCGAATGTGAAGACTATATGTTGCAATTTCAACCCGTTTGATTCAGTTTCAATATTTGTCTGTCAATGTGCTAATGGATGTCAGCCTCTTCAGGATGGCTCCTCCAACGCGCACGACTCCGAATCCTGATCCGCCACCACCACCTCCACCTCCGGAGGCATGGAAAGCTATGATGGCTGCTACCAATGCAAACACGCAGCTGATCATGCAACTTCTTCAAGAGCGCAACCAAGGGAACCAGGGCCAAGGCAACAATCAGAATCACTTTGCTACACTCAACCAGTTCCTTGCTAACCAGCCAAAGACCTTCAGAAATTGTGTTGAGGCAACAGACGATGATGATTGGCTCGTGGACATATGCAAGCATTTCGAGTGCACTAACGTCAGGCCTGAGGACTTTGTCAAGTTTGCTTCCTTCCAACTCAAAGACCAAGCTGCAGAATGGTTTCAACAGTACAAAGATTCTAGAGGAGGCCGTGTGATTACCTGGGATGAATTCCGTCAAGACTTCAAAGCTCATCATATTCCTCAGAGCATGGTTGAAAGCAAGCGTGAGGAATTCCGCAACCTGAAGCAAGGCTCTATGTCTGTTTACGAGTACAACAAGATGTTTCAGAAGCTTGCCCATTTTGCTAAGCAAGACATCCCTGACAAGAAGAGCATGATATACCAGTTTAGGGGTGGTCTCAGAGAAGAAATCCAGCGAGCTCTCATTCTCTTTGAGCCCAAGAGGTACGATGAGTTTTACAACATGGCAATGAAGCAAGAGACTGCTCAACTGAAGTGCGATGCTTCCAAGAAGCGTGTCAGAGATGCTACTCCTTCTTCCTCAACTCAAGTGGCTAAGCAGCAGAAGTATTGGCTTCCTCCTCCTCCGTTCTGTCAGCCTTATCATTAGAAGAGCAAAGGTGGCAGTGGATCTTCCCACCCACCCAACCCTGGCTTTCAGAACAAGACTTCGTCTCAAGCTCCAAGATCAAGTGCTCTGTATCACCGTCCGCTTTCAGAGGTCATGTGCAACAAGTGCCAATAGACGGGTCACTATGCCAACAAATGCTTCAATCAGAGGCATCTCCCTCCTCCTCCTCCTGTGAGATCGGCAAGTACAACTGTGGTCAAGCATAACCCCAAGTACGCCAAGGTCAACTTGATGAATGCAGCTCAGGCAGAGGACTCGTCAGATGTCATCATGGATAACCTTCCTGTTAACGATGTTCCTGCAAAAGTACTTTTTGACACTGGTGCATCGCATTCTTTCTTGTCATTCCCATTTGCATCGAAGCACAATGTTGATACTGATGTTATGCCCAAAGTCATGCAAGTTGTTTCTCCCGGCAAGCTTTTGACTTCTAGTTTGGTTGCCTCTAATGTCTTTATCACGTTGGGCGACTACAAGTTTCTGTCCTCTCTAGTGGTTCTTGGAAACTCGAATATTGATCTTATTCTTGGAATGGACTGGCTTTCTAAGCACAAGGCGCATCTTGATTGTGCTGCCAGGCAGATTCAATTGACTCATTCGTCTGAGGATGTAATTGTCTTTGCCACTCGTGATGATACCATCCGTCTGTTTTCTCTCAATGAGAAGGGTGAACTGGATGCCATCTCTCAAATTCCAGTCGTTTGCGAATATCAAGACGTCTTTCCAGAAGAGCTTCCAGGAATGCCTCCGCACTGGCCAGTTGAATTCGTCATCGATCTTGAGCCTGGCAAGGAACCTGTTTGCAAACGTCCTTACAAGCTTGGACCTGAAGAGTTGAAGAAGTTGAAGAAGCAACTCGATATTCAAGAGTGAGTGGGTCTCATCCGACCTAGTTCTTCTCCGTGGGGTTGTGGAGTTCTTTTTGTGAAGAAGAAGGATGGAACAGACCGACTTTGTGTTGACTACCGTCCATTGAACAAGAAGACTATAAAGAACAAGTACCCACTTCCCAACATCAACGAGCTGTTTGAACAACTCAAAGGTGCTCAAGTATTCTCCAAGCTTGATCTCTGTATGGGCTATCACCAGATTCGAATCCGTGATCAAGATATTCCCAAGACGGCTTTCAGAACAAGCTATGGTTCAGATGAATACACTGTCATGTCTTTTGGCCTCGTCAACGCTCCGCCGACTTTCTCTCGCATGATGAACTTCATCTTCAACCCTTACACAAATGACTTCGTCTTGGTCTACCTCGATGACATTTTGGTCTTTTCCAAGAACAAGGAAGATCATGCCAAGCACTTGCGTTTGGTGAACGATAAGCTCAGAGAACATCAGTTCTATGCCAAGTTCTCAAAGTGCGAGTTTTGGCTCGATGAGGTCCTCTACCTTGGGCATATCATCTCTGCCAAGGGCATAGCGGTGAATCCTGAGAAGGTGTCTGCAATTGTGAATTGGGAACCACCTCAGAACGTGAAGCAACTCCGCAGCTTCCTTGGTCTCGCAAGCTACTGTCGAAGGTTCGTTGAGAACTTTTCAAAGATCACGAAGCCACTTTCCAACCTTCTCCAGAAGCACGTCAAGTACATTTGGTCTCCTGAATGTGATATTGCTTTCAACACCCTGAAAGAGAAATTAGTCACTGCTCCAGTTCTGACTCCTCCTGATGAATCCAAACCGTTTGAGGTCTTCTGCGATGCCTCTCTTCAAGGTCTTGGTGCAGTGTTGATGCAAGAGAAGAAAGTTGTGGCATATACTTCTCACCAGTTGAAGCCCAACGAGAAGAACTACCCCACTCATGACCTCGAGTTGGCGGCAGTTGTGCATGCTCTTTTGACTTGGAGACATCTCTTATTGGGAAGAAAAGTGGACATCTTCACTGACCACAAGAGTCTCAAGTACATCTTCACACAGCGTAATCTCAACCTCAGGTAGACTCATTGGGTCAAAATGATTCAAGAGTATAATCCGAGTATCGAATATACTCCAGGCAAGGCCAATGTGATTGCTGACGCTTTGAGCAGGAAGGCTTACTGCAACAGTCTGATTCTCAAGCCCTACCAACCCAATCTGGAGTGCCTGTTAAATAAGCCTTGTCCAAAGCATGGATCAAAGGAGAAGCCAGTGTCACATCTTTGGAAGGGCTATTATATCATGCAAGAGTTCAAGAACTCCAACATGTTTCAATACGACAATGGCACGCCCGGTGGTTCAGGAGGTGGTTTTCATGGGCAGGGTTATGGAGGTAGTAGCTCCGGTTCAAGATTTCAAGGCAATCAAACCGGCCATAACAATCAGGGGAACCAGGGCAACCAGGGAGGTTATAACCATCAGGGGAATCAACAACGGCAGCAGTCGGGTTATCAGAGCAATCCGAAGCAGTTGAATAGTGGGCAGTATCATGTCTTCACCACTAACTTGTGCAAGCCTGATCAAAAGCTTCACAAGAGGGCTGTAAACTCTGTTGAACCGGCAGTGCCTCAGTATCTGCGCTCGTCTGAGCAGCCCATTTTATGGAGTAGAGAGGATCACCCACCCCGGGTTGATAATCCACATCATATGGCCTTGGTGGTGGAACCCCAGGTTGGGGGGTACAAGTTCACCAAGGTTCTCATGGATGGGGTAAGCAGTATCAATATTCTCTACTATGATACCTTCCGCCGTATGGGGTTGACAAATAAGAATCTTAAACCGTCGAACACCATTTTTCATGGTGTGGTGCCCGGTAAGTCTGCATATCCAGTGTGCAAGATAGCTCTAGAGGTGGCCTTTGGAGATGATCATAATTCAAGATCAGAAACATTGACTTTTGAGGTGGTGAAAATCAAGAGTCTATATCACGCCCTGTTTGGGCGACCGGCTTATGCCAAGTTCATGGCACGACCATGTTATGTTTACCTACAGCTTAAGATGCCAGGTCATAAGGGGACCATCACAGTACATGGGAGCAGGAAGATTTCTTTGGAATGTGAGGAAGGTGATGCGGCTTATGCTGAGTCGGTTTGTGCCACGGAAGAGCTGAAGTTTTATAAGGACAAAGTTGATCCGGCAGACATGACTTCCTTGAAAAAGCCAACTACAGAGCATGATCTGGTGTTGAAGTTTAAATCGGCCACGGACACTAAGATGGTTGATTTTGTTCCTGGCGATTCATCCAAGCAGTTCAGCATCAGCGCTAACTTGGATCCCAAATAGGAAAGCACGCTCATCGAGTTCATCCGTGAGAACCGGGACATCTTTGCATGGAAGCCTTCTAACATGCCAGGTGTACCGAGGGAACTCGCTGAGCACACACTTAACATAGATCCTAAGTTTAAAACAGTCAGACAGTTTCTCCGCCGCTTCAACAAAGAAAGGCGCAAGGCTATCAGTGAGGAGGTAGCTCGGCTGTTGGCCGCAGGGTTTATCATGGAGGTTTTTCACCCTAAGTGGTTGGCTAATCCGGTGCTGGTTCTTAAGAAAAGCGGCACTTGGCGTATGTGTGTGGACTACACAGATTTGAAAAAGGCTTGCCCAACAAATCCCTTTGCCCTCCCTCGTATTGATCAGATTATTGATGCTACGGCGGGTTGTGACCGTTTGTGCTTTCTGGATGCTTATTTTGGTTATCATTAGATCAAAATGGCAGTTAAGGACCAGCAGAAGACCGCTTTTATAACTCCCTTTGGAGCCTTCTACTATGTCTCCATGCCTTGCGGGCTCAAGAGTGCCCGGGCGACTTATCAATCTTGTGTTCAGAATTGTCTTCATAAGCAGATTAGGAGCAATGTTGACGCATATGTGGATGATATTGTGTTAAAGTACATGAAGGAGGAACGTTGATAGATGACTTGAGAGAAACCTTTGAGAACCTCCGGGTTTACAAGATGATGCTTAACCCGGACAAGTGTGTCTTTGGTGTTCCGGTGGGCAAGCTCTTGGGTTTTTTTGCTGTCAAATAGGGGCATTGAGGCCAATCCGGAAAAAAATTCAGCAATCACGTCCTTGGCTAAACCGGCATGCATCAATGGCGTTCAACGTTTAGCCGGCCGAATTGCGGTGTTGAGCCGGTTTATCAATCGTCTTGGGGAGAAAGATATTCCTTTATATCAGATGCTAAAGAAAACGGATGACTTTGTCTAGAGCGATGCGGCTGATAAAGCGTTTGAGGATCTGAAGAGGCAGTTAGCTGAACCGCCTGTGCTTGCAGCTCCGATAGACAAATAGCCTTACTATTATATGTGGCTGCTAATGCCAGGGCTGTTAGTGTGGCTATTTTTGTGGAGCGCAAGGAGGCTGGAAAGGAATATCCGGTTCAACGTCCGGTTTATTATATCAGTGAGGAACTTATCGAATCAAAGCAGAGATATCCACATTGGCAGAAGCTGGTGTACGGGGTGTTTATGGCAAGCCGCAAGCTCAAACATTATTTTTAGGGTCATCCTATCACAGTGGTCAGTTCAGCCCCTCTGGGAGATATCACTCAAAACAGAGAACCAACTGGCCGGATTGCCAAGTGGGCTATTGAGCTTGGACCTCACGGGCTCAAATACACACCTCGCACAGCGATCAAATCTCAAGCACTCGTGGACTTCATCAATGATTGGACAGAGTTGCAGGCACCAGACGAAAAGCCAGATAACACGTATTGGACTATTCACTTTGATGGGTCCAGAGAGTTGGAGGGTTCGGGGGCTGGAGTCATATTAACTTCCCCGCGAGGTGACAAGTTTTGTTATGTTCTCCGCTTAATGTTCCCTTGTACTAACAATGCAGCTGAGTACGAGGCCATACTCCACAATCTTCGGATGGCTATGGAGATGAACTTAAGCCAGGTTAAGTGCTTCGGTGACTCGGATCTGGTGGCTCAACAGGTATCCGGCACTTGGGATTCTAAGGACCCACTCATGGCTGCATATCGACGAGAGGTGGACATAGTGGCTGGTCATTTCAAGGGTTATCAAGTTGACCATATAGACCAGCGAAAGAATGAAGCGGCGGATGCTTTAAGCTGCCTTGGCTCTCAGCATAAACCGGTCCCACCAAATGTCTTCCTCGACGTATTGCATAATCCGTCGGTCAAGATACCAATAGAGGAGGAGTTGGCTATTCCTGGCCCGGAGGCTCAATTGGTGGAAGCTTTGCATGTTATACTGGATTGGACAATCCCGTAACTGGCTTACACGAACCGGGGCGAGTTACCGGAGGATGAAACCTCGGCCCGGTAGATAATCCGGCGTTCCAAGTCAATGACCATAATCAATGGGGAGTTACATCGTTACAGCGTCACACGGGCAATTCAGTGTTGTGTCTCTCCTCAAGAGGGTTGTGAGATTTTGCGAGAAATCCATGAAGGGGATTGTGGTCACCACGCCGGTTCAAAATCTTTGGTGGCTAAAACTTTTCATCATAGTTTCTATTGGTTAATAGCTAATGCTGATGTGGAGGATTTAGTCAAGAGGTGCGATGGTTGTCAAAAAATTGCACGCCGCGCTCATGTTCCGGCTCAGGAGTTGAGGATGATTCCAATAACTTGGCCATTTGCGACTTGGGGGCTCAATATGGTTGGACCCTTTAAGAGATCCAAGGACAAAAAGACCCACATGTTAGTGGCAGTTGACAAGTTCACCAAGTGGGTGGAAGTAGAGCCAGTCAGTAAGTGTGATGCAGCCATGGTAGTTCAATTCATCAAAAAGGTGATATTCCGGTTTTGTTTCCCACACAATATTATAACTGACAATGGTACTAATCTGTCAAAGGGTGAGATGGAGGAATTTTGTCAACATGAGCACATCCGGCTTGATGTAGCATCAGTGGCTCACCCCCAGTCTAATGGTCAAGCTGAGAGGGCAAATCAAGAAATTTTGAGAGGTATTAAACCCCGGCTTATGGTTCCTTTAAAGCGGACACCGGGTTGTTGGGTGGAGGAGTTACCTTCCATGTTATGGGGCATCAACACAACACCTAACAGATCTACGTGTTACACGCCTTTCTTCATGGTTTATGGCGCAGAGGCGGTTCTTCCTAGTGACATCCGTCACGACTCGCCCCGTGTGGCAGCTTATGTTGAAGCTGATAATGTGAAGGCACGTCGGGACTCACTGGACCTGTTAGATGAGGAGCGTGATCTCGCAGCAGCACGTTCGACGATTTATCAACAAGATCTCCGACGTTATCACAGTCGCTGGGTTAAGACTAGAACTTTTCAAGAGGGCGATCTGGTGCTCCGGCTCATCTAGGATCAGACTGATATGCACAAGTTATCCCCACCTTGGGAAGGACCTTTTGTGGTCAACAAGAATCTGCACAATGGGTCATACTACCTCATTGATGTTCGAGAGCACAAAGACTCACATAAATCGGAGGAGGAACCAAGCGGTCGTGGAATATAGCTCTTCTTCGGCCTTACTATACTTGAGCCACAGGCTCTTCTTATGTACATATTTATGACAATGTATATATTATATAATAAGCCGAAGCCTCGAATAAAGCGGGGTCTCTATTCTTTTTACATCATGTGTGAGCCTACAAGAGCTTCTACTGACAAAGTGGAGTTTTGTTAAACCGGCCTCTACAGCCACACGGATATAAAGAAAATCACTAGGGGGCTTGGTCGTATCCGAACCATAGCTACACCTCTTGATCGGTTTAAAATCAAAAAGGGAGAAAACAACTTTCATCACTCCGTTTGGAGCCTTCTACTATGTGTCTATGCCTTTTGGGCTTAAAAGTGCACAGGCGACTTATCAACGGTGTGTACATAATTGCCTTCACAATCAGATTGGGAGTAATTTTCATGCTTATGTGGATGATATAGTGGTGAAACCCAAAGAAGAGGAAACCTTGGTAGCACATCTGAAGGAGACCTTTGATAATCTCCGGGTCTACAAGATGATGCTTAACCCGACCAAGTGTGTCTTTGGAGTCCCAACTGGAAAACTCTTAGGTTTTTTGGTGTCTAACAGAGGTATTGAAGCTAACCCGAAGAAAATTAAGGCAATCACATCCCTGTCCAAACCGGTGTGCATCAATGACGTTCAACGGCTGGTGGGTCACGTTGCTGCTTTGAGCCGGTTCATAAGCCGGTTAGGGGAGACGGCGATGCCTTTGTATCAGATGATGAAAAAGACGGATGACTTTGTTTGGAGTGAAGCTGCAAACTCTGCCTATGAGGATCTGAAGAAACAACTTCCTGAGCCACCGGTTCTTGCTGCTCTGATTGAGAAAGAGCCGTTATTGTTATATGTAGCTGCTAACTCACGCGCTGTTAGTGTGGCCATTGTGGTGGAGCGCAAGGAGGCTGGCAAGGAACATCCGGTCCAACGGCCGGTTTACTACGTCAGTGAGGTGCTGATTGAATCTAAACAAAGATGTCCAAATTGGCAGAAGCTCGTTTATGGGGTGTTCATGGCAAGCCGGAAGCTCAAACATTACTTTCAGGGTCACCCAATCACTGTGGTTAGCTCTTCTCCTTTAGGAGGCATCATTCAAAATAGAGAAGCCATAGGATGAGTCGCCAAGTGGGCTATTGAACTTGGGTCTCATGGTTTAAAGTATATGCCACGTATTGCGATCAAATCTCAAGCGCTGGTTGACTTCATTAATGACTGGATAGAATTGTAGATGCCAGAGGAGAAACCAGACAACACATATTGGACAATTCATTTTGATGGGTCCAGACAGCTGGAAGGCTCGGGGGGCTAGAGTTGTTTTAACTTCTCCTCGAGGGGACACGTTTTGTTATGTGTTGCGATTAATGTTTCCTTGTACTAATAACGCAGCAAAGTATGAAGCCTTACTCCATGGTCTTCGAATGGCTAAAGAGATGAGCCTGAGCCGGGTCCGGTGTCTTGGCGATTCGGATTTGGTGGCCCAATAGGTGTCAGGCATGTGGGATTCCAAGGATCCTCTCATGGTGGCTTATCGCCGTGAAGTCGACGTTGTGGCAGGACATTTTAAGGGTTATCAGGTGCAACACATTGACCGTAGGAAGAATGAAGCGGCCGATGCTTTAAGACGGTTGGGATCTCAGCTTAAGCCGGTGCCACATAACACCTTTTTGGATGTTTTGCATAACCCGTCTGTTAAGTTACCTACAAAGGAAGATTTGGCCGTTCCTGACCCGGAGGCATAGTTGGTGGCGGCTCTTCACGTCATTCCAGATTGGACAGTACCGTTCTTGGCTTACATGACCCGGGGCGAGTTGCCAGAGGATGAGACCCTTGCCCGACAGATAACTTGGTGGTACAAGTCAATGACGATTTCTGACGGAGAGTTATACCATCATAGCGTCACTGGAGCGTTTCAGCGTTGTGTTTCTCCTGAAGAAGGCCAAGAAATACTTCGTGAGATCCATGAAGGGGATTGTGGTCATCACGCCGGGTCAAAGTCTCTTGTGGCCAAATCTTTTCGTCATGGTTTTTATTGGTTAACGGCTCATGCTGATGCAGAGGATCTGGTCAGTAGATGTGACAGATGTCAAAAATTTGCACGATGAGCGCATGTGCCGGCTCAAGAATTGCGGATGATTCCAATCACTTGGCCGTTTGCAGTCTGGGGGCTTGACATGGTTGGACCTTTCAAAAGGTCCAAAGATAAAAAGACACATCTTTTAGTGGCAGTTGACAAATTCGCAAAGTGGGTTGAGTCAGAGCCAGTGAGTAAGTGTGATGCAGCCACGTCGGTTCAGTTCATGAAGAAGGTGATTTTTCGATTTGGTTTTCCACAAAGTATTATCACTGACAATGGCACTAATTTGTCCCAAGGTGCTATGGAGGAGTTTTGTCAAAGAGAGCACATCCGGCTAGATGTTTCTTCCGTAGCTCGCCCTCAATCTAATGGGCAGGCTGAGAGAGCAAATCAGGAAATCTTAAAAGTTCTCAAGCCCCAGCTCATGGTTCCATTACAACGGACGCAGGGTTGTTGGGTAGAGGAGTTACCCTCGGTGCTGTGGAGTATCAACACCACTCCTAACAGGTCTACATGTTATACACCTTTCTTCATGGTCTATGGAGCGGAAGCGGTGCTGCCTAGTGACATCTGTCATGACTCACCAAGTGTGGCGACTTACGTTGAAGCTAATAACAAACAAGCCCGATAGGATGCACTTGACTTGTTAGATGAGGAGAGAGACTTAGCAGCGGCTCGATCAGTAATTTATCAATAGGGCCTGCACCGTTATCACAGCCGCCGGGTTAAGTCTAGGACTTTTCAAGAAGGTGACCTGGTGCTCCGGCTTATCCAGGATCTGTTAGATGCACACAAACTATCCCCGCCTTGGGAAGGACCCTTTGTGGTCAGCAAGAATTTAAACACCGGGTCATATTACCTCATCGATGTTCGAGAACACAAGACTCACGTAAGTCCGAGGAGGAGACCCGCCGACCATGGAACATTGCTCAACTTCGGCCATACTACACCTGAGCCACCGACTCTCGTCATGTACATACTTTGACATGGTATTTATTATGATAAGTAATAAAGTAGGACCTCTGTCCTTTTCCTCTTCAAAGGTCATTGTCGATGTCAAAACCGGCGGATCTCAGGTAGGGGGTCCCGAACTGTGCGTCTAGGCCGGATGGTAACAGGAGGCAAGGGACACGAAGTTTTACCCAGGTTCGGGCCCTCTCGATGGAGGTAAAACCCTACGTCCTACTTGATTAATATTGATAATATGGGTAGTACAAGAGTAGATCTACCATGAGATCGGAGAGGCTAAACCCTAGAAGCTAGCCTGTGGTATGATTGTTGTTCTGTATGTTGTCCTACGGACTAAAACCCTCCAGTTTATATAGACACCGGAGAGGGTTAGGGTTACACAAAGTCGGTTACAATGGTAGGAGATCTGCATATCTGTATCGCCAAGCTTGCCTTCCACACCAAGGAAAGTCCCTTTCGGACACGGGACGAAGTCTTCAATCTTGTATCTTCATAGTCCAGGAGTCCGGCTGAAGGTATAGTCCGGCCATCCGGACACCCCCTAATCCAGGACTCCCTTAGTAGCCCCTGAACCAGGCTTCAATGACGACGAGTCCGGCGCGCAGATTGTCTTCGGCATTGCAAGGCAGGTTCCTCCTCCAAGTACTTCATAGAAGATTTTGAACACAAAGATAGTGTCCGGCTCTGCAAAACAAGTTTCTACATATTGCCATAGAGAGAATAATATTTACACAAATCTAATCTGCTGACGTATTCCACAGTGTGACACACCACGGCCAAGCCTTTATCCGAGTCATTTCATTATCCCACCTCAGCACGTCATGCGAGGCGGTTTCCTTGGCATGTCTTGTTGAAGCAGAGATCGTGCCCCTTATTTCGGGATTCTCATCAATACGGGCGTGGGTAACCCAACCGCGCCATTGATTATGGTGCTTGGAGATAAGCGAGTTTTACCAGGCTGGTGGGGACACGTAGTTGCGTCCACCCATATAAGGGGATAAGGATCCACCTTTTCACCTATGCCTTCTTCCTCCCTTGCTTATCCATTCTCGCGCACTCGAGCTCCAGCGCCCAAGTCCGCACTCCCCACCTCAACCTTCTCCAGCCATGTCCGGAGCAGGAGGCAAGTGGATGGTCTCCTCCGTCACGGAGGGACACATCAAAAAACTGAGGAAGGCCGGATACTTGTCTAACGACATTGCGTACCGGCTTCCCAAAAGGGGCAGCTCATCCCCACCCCTAGGCCCCATGAGAGGGTGGTGTTCCTCCCCCATTTCCTCCGCGGACTGGGCTTCCCTCTTCACCCATTTGTCCGGGGGCTCATGTTCTACTATGGCCTGGATTTCCACGATCTGGCCCCGAACTTTGTCCTCAATATCTCGGCGTTTATCGTCGTGTGCGAGGCTTTCCTCCGCATCCGCCCCCATTTCGGCCTATGGCTCAAGACTTTCAATGCCAAGCTGAAGGTGGTGCGCGGCAACCAGGCGGAGTGTGGAGGCGCCATGGTGGGCAAGATGGCCAATATCTTATGGCTCGAGGGCTCCTTTGTGGAGACCCTGAAGGGGTGGCAATCTGGGTGGTTTTACATCACCGAGCCGCGTGACCCCGAATGGGGCGCAACCCCTGAGTTTCGATCCGGACCCCCAACGCGGCTTACCTCCTGGAAGGAGACGGGCCTATCATGGGGTAAAAAAGGAGAGCTAACCGGACTCCAAACATGCGTCCAAACCCTGGTGGATAAGAAGCTCAAACTTGTCAACATAGTCCAGGTTATGTTCATCCGCCTGATCCTCCCGTGTCAACAACGGGCTTTCAACCTATGGGAGTTTGAACCGGCGCGGCACCAAACTCTGAGCAGGCTCTTCGACACGACGTACGAAGATGCCTGGAAGGTGCTTTTCAAGGGTGCCGAGGCCCCCGTATCCGCTACCAAGGATCGCGGATTCAGTATGCAGCGTCACGCTGATGCGGTAAGCTGTTTTTTCCTTTTACAGGGTATCAGTTTTTCATAGTTTGACTCCATGCGGGATCTAAGCTCCCATACCTTTGGCAGGATTGGCAGGTGACGTCCGGACAGATCAACTGTCCGGCTCCTTTGCCCGAAGGCCCAGCGGACGCTCGCTTGGCAAAGCTGCTGGTTCCGGCACCCTATGTGGTGCCGGAGAAGAAGGCCGTGAAAAAGGCCACGGGGACTCGAAAGAGTGCCCGGCCCCACGAGGTGTCGGATCCATCATCCGACGGTTCCGAGGAGCATTCCTCCCGTGAAGACAAGGAGGAAGAAGAAGAGACCTCTCCCCCTCCAGCAGGAGGAGCGAAGAAAAGGAAGGCCGCCCTCTCTACGGAGGCCGGAGGGTCCAAGAAGGGGAAAACCCTTCCTCCGGACTACTCCACCGACGCCGACAACGGCGTAGAGGAGTGGCCGCCCAGGGCCAAGCCCCTGGCAAAATCGTAAGTATCCAGATACCAGAGTAATTCATAGTATTCGTTTATTGTACAGCTTTCCTTATGTCGAATATGTTTATGCAGCCCACCCAAATACCGGCTCGACACGTCGTCGAGCGGCTCACTGGACTCGTCGGATGTGAACTCGCTTCCGACGGCTTCCTCCCCCCGCCCTACAGACGACATCGAAGTGTTGTCCCAACAGGTTCCAAGCCGGGAGGAGGTGGTCCTGGAGGCGCCGCAAGGCGACCTCCCGGACTCCACGAGTAAAGGGGATGAAACCCCCCAGGGCTCCAAGTCCAGCTCTAGGCCGGACACCGCTCCGGAACCTTCAAAGGTTCCAGAGTCCGGCGGGGGATCTCCTTCCAAGAGGAGCAAGCCCACCGTGCCGGTGACCCCCGTCCAACCGGAGGCGCCGGACAATCTGTTGGAGGCGCTCCAAGGCGCCTCCATCGACAAGGAGCACCGCACCATTATGAGTGCGGTGGTCCAGAAGGTTCAGTCCGCCAAGAGCGGACTGACTGAAGCTTGTACTAGCCTTTTAACAGGCTTTGAGGTAAGTAAAGAATGTGTAAATAATATTACCGCACAGACAGTAGCCCCTGATGCTCTGTTTGGCATTCGGGAAGAAAAGCTGAATAGAGGATCAAATAAAATTCGCAGGAGTCTAACAAAAAGGAGTCAATATGCGTATGCAGGCTTCTCTGCTTGCGTCTGCCGCACTGACTGCGGAAGTGGACACGCTAAAGCAGAACCTCGAGCGGTCCGAGCAAGAGCTCGGGCGTTCCAAGAAGCAGCTCGAGGACAATGAAGGTAAGAAATACCTTGTTTAAATATATATAAAAGGTGCAATTGCAAAAAATGATAGGATTATCGTGGCTATTGTAGGGGCCACGTCTGAGGTGGCGACCCTTAAGCAAGCGCTGGTCGAGGCCGAGAAAAGGGCGTCCATGGAGCGCACCGAGCGGGAGAAGTATGAGGCCGAGGTTGGCAAGGTACGGCAAGAGCTCCAGGCTCTCATGGAAAAACATGAGAGTTTGGATCTTGACTCAAAGACGCGAGCGTCCGAGCTCGCGGTGGCTATTGAAAATGCCAAGTCTGCCAAGGCCGAATCCCAGAAGACCCTCCAGGAGTTGGATGAGGTGAAGAAGATAGCGGCGGGTAAGGCATTCTTTATGCAAAGCAAACACATAAACGTGAGTTACTTGTTACATACCTGAATCCGGAGCTCTCCAGGAGCGTTCGCAGATCTTCCCCGGAGTGTGTCCGATGCTGCCGCATTCTATCAAGCCGAGGAGGGCAGCTCGACAGAGAAGGTGTTCTGGTCTCGGTATGCTGAGGCCGGACACCCCGTGCCCCTGAGTGACCAGCTGAAGCAACTGGTCGAGCTCCACAAGGCGGCCGAACAGGCTATGAAGGGCCTCATAGTTCGGCTGTGGCCTAGAGGGGCTCTGCCTGGGAGCTATTTCGGGCTGGTGCGGCAGCTGGTGGAGTCCTGTCCAAGGCTCGAAGTCATCAAGTGCTCCGTCTGCATTGAAGGTGCCCGTAGGGCCCTTGCCCGTGCTAAGGTGCACTGGGGCAAGCTGGATGCTGAGAAGCTTGTGCAGGACGGGCCACCACCGGGGAAAGAGCATCGCAAGCCCGAGAATTATTATAAGGATGTTCTGAAGGGTGCCTGCCTTGTGGCGGATGAATGTTCTAGGGATGTAATTTTTGAGTGAAACTTGCTCGTTTTGTCCTGTGCGCTGAAAACTTGTTCATATGTGCTAAGCAATGTTGTTGGAATTTAAAATATTACCTTCTGTGCGGCTGTTTATCAATTCTAAAGAGATGGCAAGTCGTCGGCTTCTGCCCCCATGCCGCTAGTGCTGGGGTGTTCGGGGATAAACCTGAGCGCTCTTTTTCCCATGTTTGGGTCCTTCGAGGGAGGCGCTCAGCCCAACGAACAAGGCAATCAGACTATAATGCGTGAACACTCTCACTTAGCCATAGAATTATATAATTTTAAATTTCGATGAAGCCCCTGGTATTCGGAAGACCGAGTTCGGAGCACTATCCATGCCTTGGCCGGACAGAGCCGGCTCCTCGCTCTAAGCGGCATAAGTCTTTAGGGACTCAAAAAACCTCTCGAACAGCGACCAACTCTCGCTTCATCATGACAGTCAGTTTTAGCTTTCTCCACTAAGGTGCTCGACCCAGCTCAACTGGGGCACAATGGCAGTGGTTCTCCTAGTGCTACCTTAGCCGATATAGCCGAACGTAAGGCACCAAAACATAGGAGCCGGGCAAACCCAACTATTGACCCAAGACATGATTCGGAGCCGATGCATATAATGCGATAAGTTCGGGGTGCCGCACTTGTTAAAGTGTTCGGACTTCTCACACCATATCGAGGGGTACTAAATCCCCTGGCGTATTTTGTTCGTACCAAAGTGTACAGATGCAACATGTCGTTAAGGAACATATATTAAAAAAGAGTAATGCGAAAATAGACAAAAGCTATGCATTGTTTATTAAAGAGGGCTGCAATCAAAGCAGAACGATACAAATAATGCGATAAGCAAAAGGTTGGACTATTTAACGTGTCTGTTCCAGGGGCAAGCTGCAGAATAGTATGCGAAACAGGTATACTGCTCGTGAAAGAGACCACCTGGGAGTTCCGTAATGCGGCGTGGATTGTCTGCTTCCCTGGTTCTTTCATCGTTTGTTCGGCAATTGAACTGCCGAACGGGCCTTCCAAAGAGTGGAGTCCTGAAAGTAAGAGAAAATTAAAAAATCGGTAGCCCCTGGTGCGGTTTAAGCCGTGTTTCGGGTGTGCCGTGATGGTGCCCCTCCCCCTGTACCCATGGTATCTCTAGAGCGTAGTTATGTACGCGAAGCACTGGCGTCGCCTTTTTACGACGGCTGGGGTTGGGGCCGCATAGCTACGCTTGCTCGGATCGTGCCAGGCGGTCTTGTTGTAGGTTACTCTGGGCGCGCTTGACGGTGTCCGGTCGTTTAATGGCCGGACTGGAGAACTGCCTGGAGAGGCTGCTTTGTACTTCTGCTGCAAGGGCCGCCGTGTGCTCCTCCGTTCGGAGGGAGCGTTCAATGTTTCCATTGACCATAATTACTCCTCGAGGGCCTGGCATTTTGAGCTTAAGGTATGCGTAGTGCGGTACCGCATTGAACTTGGCGAATGCGGTTCGCCCGAGCAGTGTGTGATAGCCACTGCGGAATGGGACTATGTCGAAGATTAACTCTTTCCTTCGGAAATTATCCGGAGATCCAAAGACCACTTCAAGTGTGACTGAGCCTGTACAGTTGGCCTCTACACCTGGTATTATGCCTTTAAAGGTCGTTTTGGTGGGCTTAATCCTTGAGGGATCTATGCCCATTTTCCGCACTGTATCCTGGTAAAGCAGGTTCAGGCTATTGCCGCTGTCCATAAGGACTCTAGTGAGATGAAATCCGTTAATAATTGGCTCTAGAACCAATGCGGTGAATCCGCCATGATGGATGCTAGTGGGATGGTCCCTTCGATCAAAGGAGATCGGGCAGGAGGACCATGGGTTGAACTTGGGGGCGACTGGCTCTACCGCATATACGTCCCTTAACGCGCGCTTCCGCTCCCTTTTGGGGACGTGGGTTGTGTATATCATGTTCACCGTCTGCACTTGTGGGGGAAAACCCTTCTGTCCAATGTTGTTCGGCGGCCGGGGCTCCTCGTCGTCATCACTATGCAGCCCCTTGTCTTCATTTTCGGTGTTTAACTTGCCTGCCTGCTTGAACACCCAACAATCCCTGTCGGTGTGATTGGCCGGCTTGTCGGGGGTGCCATGTATCTGGCACAAGCGGTCGAGTATTCGGTCCAAACTGGACGGGCCCCTAGGATTCCTTTTGAATGGCTTGTTCCTCTGACCGGATTTAGAGCCTCTGAATCCGGCATTAACTGTCGTATCCTCAGCATTGTCGTCGTTAATGCGGCGCTTCTGCTTGTTCCGACGCGACCTGCCACTACTGTCCCTGGTATCCGAATTACCAGGGTTCTTGGTCATATTGTTGCTACGAGCATGCCAGCTGTCTTCTCCCACGCAAAAGCGGGTCATGAGTGCTGCCATAGACTTCGGCCTTTCCTGTCCAAGGTGCCGGGCAAGCCACTCGTCATGGATATTGTGCTTGAAGGCTGCTAGGGCCTTAGCGTCCGGACAGTCGACTATTTGATTTTTTCTTTGTTAGGAACCGTGTCCAGAATTGCCTGGCCGATTCCTCTGGCTGTTGAATTACATGACTTAGGTCATCGGCGTCTGGGGGTCGCACATAAGTGCCCTGGAAATTGTCGAGGAATGCGGCTTCCAGGTCCTCCCAACAACTGATTGATCCTGTTGGCAAGCTGTTAAGCATATGCCGAGCTGGTCCTTTAAGCTTGAGTGGGAGGTATTTGATGGCGTGGAAATCATCGCCGCAGGCCATTTGGATATAAAGGAGATAATCCACGATCCATACCACAGGATCTGTTGTGCCATCATCTGATTCGATATTTACGGGTTTGAAACCCTCGGGGATTTGATGATCCATTATTTCGTCTGTGAAGCATAGTGGGTGTGTGGCGCCTCTGTACTGGGCTATATCACGACGTAGCTCTAATGAGCTTTGTCTACTGTGTTCGGCCCTGCCGAATTTGTGGCCGGGGTGACGGTTACCGTCTCGAGCCGTGGGGCGCCCACGCGATCCGTAGATCGATCTTGTTTGCCTTGCCTTGTCCTCCAACATATCTTGTATGTCCGGCGCATATTCCCGTGCTTTGGTACAGGGTGCGGCTTGAGTGGAGGGCTGAGAGGCCTCTCTATCGCGGCCACGAGGTGGCCGGTTGGCCGCATCAAGTGCTTCCTCCTCTAATCAGGGTAGCAACCTGCGCTTTGGGTAGCTCTTGGAGGGGCGTTCGAGTTTATGCTCTTCGGCCGCAAGGACTTCAGTCCATCTGTCGACTAGCAAATCTTGATCAGCTCTAAGTTGTTGCTGTTTTTTCTTGAGGCTTCTTGTCATGGCCATAAGCCTGCATTGAAAACGCTCTTGCTCGACGGGATCCTCTGGCACGACGAATTTGTCGTCGTCGAGGCTTGCCTCGTCTTCGGAGGGAGGCATATAATTATCGTCCTCGACCTCTCTGTCTGCCGCTCTCTCATGAGGGCTGGTTTCTCCATCCTCCTATGCTAAATCTTGCTGGAGGGGGTTTTCTTCAGCACTTTCCGGAGTATTATTATCTCCCGTGCTGGAATCACCGTATTTGTTTTGGCGGGATTTTGAGCAGCGCCGCTGACGCTGGCGCTTAGGCTATTTCTTGGAGGGGTCATCCTCCGCTATTCCATCGCCATCTTCTTCTTTTGGGGTGTCCACCATATATGTCTATGACGAGGTGGCTTTCCAGGGCCTGATAGGCGCTGGTTCTTCATCGTATCCTTCCTCGGCGTCCATACCGTTGATGTCTTCGGAGTCGAAGTCGAGCATGTCGGTTAAGTCGTCGACAGTGGCTACAAAGTGGGTGGTGGGTGGGCTTTGAATTTCTTCATCGTCCGAATCCCAACCTTGCTGACCGTTGTCCGGCCAGGGCTCTCCTGATAAAGAGAGAGACTTCAGTGTCTTCAGAATATTGTCAAAACGTGAGTGCTGAAAGATGTCCACGGCAGTAAACTCCATAATCAGCGCCCAATCTGATTCGATCGGTAGGGGCGCGGAGGGTTCGGAGTCCGGAGAGGAGTCCGGCTCCTTGGAGTCACGAGTCTCGCAGAGTGCGGGGCTGGTGTTCGGCTCGATCGCTATTGGGATCGCAGCCCCCGAGGCGGCGTCCAACCACCCATCCTCGATTGGCGCAGTTCACTCTGAATTAAGGGTCGAAGCCGATGCGGGTGCGGCCTCCAAGGAACTGTTCGGCGGCAGAGCTAGATCATGCTCGTCGTGACAGTGCGGCGCGCTCGGCAGTGGCTCGAATCCGTTGAAGATCAAGTCCCCGCGGATGTCAGCCGTGTAGTTCAAACTTCCAAACCTGACCTGACGGCCAGGGGCATAGCTTTCGATCTACTCCAGATGGCCAAGTGAATTGGCCCGCAATGCGAAGCCGCCGAAGACGAAGATCTGTTCGGGGAGGAAGGTCTCAGCCTGGACTGCATCGCCATTGATGATCGTAGGAGCCATCAAGCCTGACGGCGATGACACAGAGGAACTCTCAATGAAAGCACCAATGTCGGTGTCAAAACCGGCGGTTCTCGGGTAGGGGGTCCCGAACTGTCGGTGTAGGCCGGATGGTAACATGAGGCAAGGGACACGAAGTTTTACCCAGGTTCGGGCCCTCTCGATGGAGGTAAAACCCTACGTCCTGCTTGATTAATATTGATGATATGGGTAGTACAAGAGTAGATCTACCACGAGATCGAAGAGGCTAAACCCTAGAAACTAGCCTATGGTATGATTGTTGTTCTGTATGTTGTCCTACGGACTAAAACCCTCCGGTTTATATAGACAATGGAGAGGGTTAGGGTTACACAAAGTCGGTTACAATGGTAGGAGATCTGCATATCTGTATCGCCAAGCTTGCCTTCCACGCCAAGGAAAGTCCCTTCCGGACACGGGACGAAGTCTTCAATCTTGTATCTTCATAGTCCAGGAGTCCGGCTGAAGGTATAGTCCGGCCATCCGGACACCCCCTAATCCAGGACTCCCTCAGTCATATATCTTTACTATTTTCATGACTATTAAGAAGCTGGTCATATCTGAATTTAGCTTAACCTTTCTGGTCCGGCTTATGATCGTATTCGAATCTAGCTGTAAACCTCATGATCAGTTGGGGGCTTCCTGTTCAAACATAGGTCGTATTCCAACCAAAGAGAACATAGCTGTCGTAACCCTTTTGATCGGCTCAAAGCCAAAATCACTAGGGGGCTTCTTGATTGTATCCGACTCATAACTTAACCCCTTTTGGGTCCGACTTGGATCGTATTCGAATCAGGGTCATTAAAAAGCTCTCATGGTCATTTGGGGGCTTCATGTTCAAATATAGGTCGTATTCAAACCTAAGAGAACATAGCTGTCGGTACGCTCTTGATCGACGCAACGCCAAAGCCACTGGGGGCTATATGATCGTATTTGAATCTTAGCTTAAACCCCTTTGTTCCGGTTTACTGATCGTATTCGAATCAGAAATCCCCTACTTTCAGTTACAAAGTTAATTTATATTGTTTGAAATCTGCTATTTGTCTTACTGGTCTTTGTTGTCTCAAATTTAAACGAACAACATGGTTTTTTCACCGGCTTGATTATTTGACAATAAGCCGCCAAGGCATGATAGTCATCAGGCATACAGAAGCATTGACTTCTCGAAAAAAGGGGGGACTGGATCATTAACCTCATCACCCGGGTTATGTAAACCGGTGGTCCAGATGCAAAAGATACAGGTATGCCTGTTATTTATGAACAATTCTTTCTCTATTAATAAAAGGTTGTTTCAACCTGGTTTATTTTCACGTCTGTTTATGATTTTCTACTATGATAAAACCATTGGTCCTGTACCGGTTGTTCTGACCCATTCGTTGCTAAACCGTGTTGGATTTCGGGTTCCGGCAGACCCTTAAGGTTCAAACTCTGGGGTGCGCACGGAGATCTTTTCCCTACCGACTCGTGCTTCTATGGCTTGCAAGAAATCTAGGCTTGAAAGAAGACACACAAGAGACACGAGGTTTATACTAGTTTGGGCCACCGATGTGGTGTAATACCCTACTCCAGTGTATGGTGTAGTGGATTGCCTCAGGGGCTGATGATGAACAATACAGAGGAAGAACGGCCTCGCGAGAGGTGTTCTTGAGCTGGTGCAGTGTGTTCTACTTGGTCCGGACCTTTCTCTCTTTCTGTTTCTTCTCTCTTTCTTTCTCTCTGGACCTCTCTCTCTCTTCTTCTTTCTCCTCTCTGGACCTCTCCCTATTCTTATTTTTCCCCCTCCTCCTTCTTTCGGGGGCTAGTCCTATTTATAGAGGCCCTGGTCCTCTTCCCAAAAAATCAGTGGGAAGGGTGCCATCAATTGACCATTTTGAAGGGGAACATCTAGTACAAGTTATCCTGACCAAAGGTGGTCTTCGGCTACCAAAAGCGCTGGTGATGACGCCGTCTTGGGCTCCACGGTGACCTCCATCCTGCCGCTCTGCTGGTCTTGGTCTCGTTGCACCGGAATGGTAACCTTTGCCCAGTGCCTTGGCATGTCCTTGCTCCCTTTGCACCGAAGGGGAAACAAGGACATTGCGCAGGCCAGCGCCCGTCCGGCGCCCGCCTAATCTCGATCGTCATGGCTTGCGTCACGGGCTCCTCACGAGGCACCCATGCCTTGATCTCTCCGCCTCCTCGCGAGCCTTCCTGATGAGGCTGCTCCTGAGGAAGCCTCCTGTCGTCTGCCCCGCAAGGCTTGGCCCCTTGCGAGGGTCTTGAGCTTGAGCTGATGAGGCTGGGTCACACTGGGCCCCCACTCGAGCCATGCCGCAGGCCACAGGCAGGCAAGTCTGGGGACCCCCATTCCCAAAACACCGACAGTAGCCCCTGGGCCCAAGGCGCGCCCGGACTTGGCTTAGCAGAGAAGCTATGGGGCAAGCGCAAAGTGCCGCGGGCCCCAATAGCCTGCGGCCTTGGGTGCCACGTTGCGATTGATTGTACATGGGCGTCTGCGCTTCCCCACGATGCCTCGACAACCGCACATCTGACAAAGAGGTTCCCGGGCCAGGCTTACTTGCTTTGTTCTTGTTCGCCTTGCCCCGGATCCCCTTTCTCGCTCTTCTCCTTCCTGCTCCCGAAATCCTCCAGATCTGTCTCAACCCTTCCCATCCGGCACGCCATGGCGCCTCGCAAGTCCCCAACCGAGGCCTGGTAATCTCTGGCTCTGGATCTCCCAAACTTGTTGGAGAAGAACCTTGCCCTCACAAGCCTGATGACGGTCGCGCAGGGCGGCAAGGGGGCGACTGTGCTCAAGACCGGCTCCGACCAGCCTGAGGGCAAGGGGAGCACCTTCTATCCATTCTTTGTGAGCGCCATCATCGCCGGTCTGGTGCCTCCTTTCTCCGAGTTCTTCTTTGCTGTTATCCGCCAATACAACTTGCAAGCTCTGCATCTCCACCCCAACTCTGTTCTTCTCCTGGCGATTTTCGCTTACTATTGCGAGGCTCACGTTGGGGTGAAGCCCTCTGTGGCCTTGTTGCGCCACTATTTTTCCCTCTGGGTTTCTCGTGCCCATGTCTCCGCATGCGTGAGCTTTATCGCATACTCCAACTCCAATGCTATCTTGAAGCCTAGGAAGAGAATCGAAGGCTTCCGGAGCAAGTGGCTCATGGTGGACGTCGGGCGCCTCCACCCCCGATTGGTGTTGCCTACGGGGCAGCCCAAGGCCGTTGACGCGTGGTCCCGCACAGAGCTTGTCGACCCCCGTGCGAAGGCGGTGCTGAAGACGATGAATGCGGACCTGAGGCCAGGCAACTTGGGGGCGGCGAAGCTGACCGGGGCTACACTCCTGAGGGAGTTCTTGGAGCACCGGGTGGCTCCACTCTAGGAGCACTCACTCCCATTGTGGAGGCTTGGGGAAGCGGACGCTGCCCTGCGCCTAAGCTCCAAGGCTCTGGGCGACAAGGATCTGGTCGCGGCCCTCCACTCCTTGGCTGGGGGAGACGTGGCGATCCCGGTGGGCGCCCTCGTCCCCCTGTTCCTTCGTGACGACTGGGAGCAGGTGGTGAACTCCATGCCCACCTTCAATGGTGAGGGGCTGGTGCCTGCGGAAGCTCCCAAGGATCTAGCGGCGCTGGCGATGGTGGACGTGTCCTCCGGCAGCTCCAGCGGGAGTGAGAGGGAAGAAGAGGCGGAGGAGGAAGAGTCTGACTCTGAGGCGACTGGCGAGGAGTCGGGGGAGTCCTTCCCTCGGCGCAGGTCCCGGGCCCTCCGCTCCATGCCGGACGACGACGAGGCCGGCGCTAGGTGAGGAGGGGAGGACTCTCCCTTGGTCACAAGGAAGGGCAGGTCAGGGCCGGTTCTCCCAGGGTCTGCTCTGGTCCCCGGGTGGTCTGAGGCTAGTTCCAACCCTCTTGACGTGCCTTCTGCTTCCGGGCCTCCCAAGGCTGACCCCAGCTGCAGGCTCTCGGGCTTCAAGTTTGGCCGGAAGCTGCTCGAGTCCGTGACCGACGACCAGTAAGTGCTCGATCCATGCTACGCTTGGTTTCTACCGCCGAGGCTTGACGTCTGCATTCTTTTGCCAGGTCGGCGCCTACAGCGAAGAGGTTGAGAGGGGCTTCTGCGGCCCTGCTCGGGTCGAGTCCATTTGACGGGGTGGCGCCTTCATCTGTTGGGGAAGGAGACGGCGAGGCTCGCGCCTCCCCTGCCCGATCGTCTTCGTGAGGCCAACTGGGACGCTTCGGCGAGGAGTCAGCCCCCATGGCCCTGCTGACCCTGGAGGCGGTTGCGCTCAATGCTACAGCTGGGGTAGCCAAGGCCCAAGGGGTTCCTTCCTGCCAAGCTGTGATCACGCTGCCGTCCTCTCCGCCCGCTGCACTGGTTCTCGTCTCTTCTGATCCCTCTGCCGCCGTCCTGGACCGGGTCGCCAATGAACTGAGCCAGCTGCGGGAGGATCTTCTGAGCGCGGACCCTCGCCTAATGGCCGGGCGCCTGGAGCTAGCTTCTGGCTGGGCCTGTTCTGCCGCCTCCGTTCGAGCAGTAGTGAGCCAGGCATGTCGGCCTTCGATGGGGAGAAGCAGGCCGCCAGCCAAGCCAAGGCCACTCGAGACGCTGCCCTGGGCGACGCTGCAGCTGCCTAGGGCCGCTGCAAGGCGCTGGAGGTCGAGCTACTAGGCCTACACGACGAGCTCGCCAAGGAGGTCCGCGGCTGCCAGGAGAAGGAGAAGGAGATGAAGGCTCGGGAGGCTGCCATCAAGGACTGGGGCACCAAGCTTGATGACCGCTACGACCGGTTCGAGAAGCTGGAGCGGTCGCTGAAGGTGGAGTGGACCAAGCTAGACGCCAAGGCAAAGGTGTTGGCCGAGGATCAGATGGCCTTCGCGCAGTTGGAGAAGAAAGCTCGCGCCGCGCTGAAGACGCTTTACGAGGGCGGTTTGGAGGAGTCATTGGCTGGTGCGGAGGACGGCCCCGCCGAGCTGCTTCCCTTCCTAGTCCGTGCGCTTGAAGATGTCGCAGACGGCCTTGGCTCCACGGCCGAGGCCGAGGCGCGTGCCCTATCTTCTGCAGCGCTGACGCATGTCCTCAGCCACGTCTACCTGCGCGACCCCAACGTCGACTTCGACAGCCTACTGGAACCCGTGAGCGGCGACCTTGCCGCCGCTGCCGCTGAGGCCGTGAAAGACCGAGCCGAGGCTTTGCTGGGGAGGTTCCACCCCTTCAGTACCTTGCCCGGGCGCGGTGCCGCCAGCTCCGCGGCATCAGGAGGCGGAGTCGGCCAGCGTGACTCCACCATAGGCGGCGGCGCCACCGGAGGGTGATCCCTTCGCGGCTTCTGTCCTGTTTTTACCCCTGCAACATGCACCATGCCTCGCGAAGGCGTTTAAACTTGTGTTTGGCATCATGAAAAAAAATCTATGGCTTGTAATATTTGCTTTAAATTCCCTAGAATTTGCATTTTCCCTCCTATTTTTTTGCGCTCTACGTCGGCAGGGCCCGGCCCCGCGCATACCTCAACCGCCGTTAGCCCCGACCGGAAACCAGGATGGGACTAAGGAGTGAGGGGCTACGTGGCAAGTTATGCTCCTAAGTCGCGATGCTCAGGAGTCCCCCTTGACGTTCAAACGGGTTTTCATACCTTGGCTCCGTTCGGGGAGGGGCGCACGACAACCAGGTCCGAAGGACCTGGCTGGGTGGCATGCGCTCGGGCATGGCCCGGGCGCAGCCCCCGTGTCCAGCCCCCTCGCATGGCACTCCCGTGGGGAGGCGTTGCGATGGTGCCAGACACTGATCTCCGGGCTCCCTGAGGTTGGTACGGCCGTGGGCCGCCCTCAGTTGTTTATCACCAGCGCGGAGCATAGCGCTTCCGTATGTGTACGGGCATAGCCGGTCCTCGGCAGTGTCGTCAGCCAGCACGGAGCATGGTGCTTCCACTGGTACGTGGGAGGGGGCTCCCCTCCGGGAGGAGCCCCCGGGGCGTGTACAGCCCCGCCCTGACACGTGGCCGGCACGGTAGGGCTAGGAGAGGTGTATCTGGGCTCTCATGAGCCAGCGCGGGACTCACGAGGCCCTACCTCGAGGCGGGTTGCACCTGGCTCTGGGCCTTTATCAATGGTGTGTTCCTGCAGGGTTGTTACAATGCAAATGCTCTACGTCCTCAGGTACCGGCCCTCGAGCACGCTCAGCCGCCGCTGGTATGATAGGTCGCGATGATGTGGGTCAAGGCCAGGGGGTGAGGGCTGGAGAGCCAGTAGGAGCCCATGAGTCGTGACGCTCAGGTGTCCCCCTTTTAACGTGCAAGCGCTTTGCATGAGAGCGGAGAAGTACGCGATAAGCAGTAGATGACGATCATGGGAACCAGATTAAGCGCGGAGGAGAAAATTAATTTCAAGTAGATGCGGGGAAAGCAAACGCCTCTGGGCCAAGCCCGAGCAGTTTGGGGATAATGCAGCCCGAGGGGCGCCCCCAACAAGGTAAGTAAAGTGCGTAAGTAAACTGGATACGTGCCACAGGGACGGACCCACGCGACCTGGGAACGACGCGGCCCTGTGGGTTCTCCCAGCTAAAAATGGAACTTGAAAGATGTCACCTGATGCCGTTGAAGATGAAGCGATGCCGCAGAAGTGGGCGACGCGGTGAAGACGTCGACCCTCATGAGCCCCCCGGCCCAGGAGCCTTGGGAGGCTCCGGGGGCATGGGTAGTTCTTCGAGGGCCATCTCCACCTCCGCCAGGACCGCACAATGCCTGACCTCTTGAGCCTCCAGAATGCTCCTCAGCATGCGCTGATGAGCGGCGACCGCGTTTGGCAGGCCAAAAGGCATGCGAACGTAGCTGTGAGGTGGACCCTCACAACGCCCCACGCGCGAAGGCCAGAGGCGCTCCTGAGACGCGGCTCGGTTGAGCCCTGGCACGTTGATGCAGATGCATAGCCCACCATCCTCGCCTGGATGTGGGGCCACAGCGGGCAAGCGGCGGCTGCCGCGCATGACTCTCGACTCCAGTAGCTCCTGGGTATTTCCTGCGATGAACTCCTGAGGGTTTGGTCTTCCTTGCCTCATACCTTCCAAAGGGAAACGTGCCTGGAAGCACCCCTCCAAGTGGTGCCCGAGCGCCTCCCTCGTGACCTTGGCAAAGTCGGTGGCTCTCCAAGAAAGAACCCCCGAGCCCTGCTTGAGGAGGGCGCCGGGTGCGCTTTCCTATGCGACAGAGGGTGGCGCTCCCTGAACGGGCACGAATCCTGACGCAACGCCTCCGGAGGCGCATGCCTCCTTATGGCTTGGGCCTGGCGAAGCCTTCTTCTTCTTAAGGTTCGCCTCGGGAAGTCTTCCGCTCCTGTGATGTGGGTCTTCGATTGTTGCGGCTTGGAACACACGCTCAAGTGAACACATCGCGTCCCTTTCCTCACAGGGTACGGTGATGACTCCACCGCTTCCTAGCATCTTGAGGACATTGTAGCCATGTTGAGTCACTGCCATGAACTTGGCTAGGGCTGGGTACCCAAGGATGGTGTTGTATGTCAGGCGAATGTGGGCGACGTCAAAGTCAATGAGCTCGGTGCGGTAGTTGTTGCGCTGCCCGAAGGTGGCTGGGAGGCGAACTTGCCCTATCGGAACGGTGGAACCATCAGTGACTCCTGAGAAAGGCCTGGTCGGCTGGAGCTGATCATACGGCACTTGGAGATTGTCGAACGTCTCGATGGAAAGGACGTTGAGTCCTGCTCCGCCATCCACGAGGGTCCTGGTGACCTGCACATTACTGACGACTGGGGAGCAAAGCGTCGGGAGAACTCCGGCCGTTGCCGCGCACTTGAGCTGATCCGCTGAGCTGAACGTGATGGCGCATGTAGAGCACCTGAGAGGGCGCGTGGCCTCAAGCTTGGGGAGGACTGCATTCACCTCGCGAGCAAACTGCTTGAAGATGCATTGTGATGCTGGGGCCTGGGCACCACCCAAGATGCAAGCGATTGTGCGCGGCTCCTGGAAGCCCCCAGCCCCCTCGTCTTGATGTTGGTCTTCGTTCCTTCTTCGCGGTGGCGGTAAAGGAGGGAGGCCTACGTTGTCGTGCGGGCGATCCTCACGAGGCTGATCCCTCCAGCCTCCCTCACGAGGCTGGTCCTGCCAGTGATCCTCGCAAGGTCGGTCACGCCACCCTTGGCGAGGGACACAGTATTCCCATCGTCCTCCACCTCTTCCTCCTCCTTGTCCATAGCCCCTGTCGTTGCGCTCGGGATGTCGGCCGATACGCCCATCTCGCACGACCCTGAGCTCTTGGCATTCGTTGGTGTTGTGGGTGTGGAGGTCGTGGTACATGCAGTATCGGCTGCCCTTGGATGACTCAGGCTGATCCCTGCCTCGGTTGGTGTCTGGCTCCGCTGCGAGCACGGCAGCTCCCTTACGCTTCACGTCCTTGGCCTTGGGCTTTTTCTCTTCTGGGTCGGCAGCCGGGAGCTCGAGGAGGGAGAGGTGTCCTTCCTAAGCCCTGGCGCACTTGGTCGCCAAGTTGAACAGCTCTAGGGATGTGCACAGGTCTTCATGGATTGCCAGCTCCTCCTTTATCTTGATGTCGCGCACGCCGTCGAGGAATGCTGAGATAATGGCTTCCTCAGTCACCCTGGGGATCCTGAGGCGAGCGTTGTTGAAGCGCTGGATGGATTTCTGCAGGGTTTCCCCTGGCTGTTGCTTGATGCGGCGCAGGTCGCTTATGACCGGGGGCCAGTTGCCAGTGCCCTAGAAGTTGGCGATGAAGCGAGTGCGCATCTTGTCCCAGGAGGAGATCGTGCTGGGAGCCAGTTTCAGGAGCCAGGTGCAGGCGCCATCCTTGAGCGCCATGGGAAACCAGTTCGCCATGACCTTTTCGTCTCCGTTGGCGGCTTCGATGCCCAGCTCGTAGAGCTGCAGGAATTCCACATGGTCCGCCGTGCCATCATAGCGAGGGGGCATATCAGGCTTGAACTTGCCTGGCCATGTGACGCCGCATAGCTCGAGGGTGAAGGTGCGGCAGCCTGCTGTGGCCATCGGTGCCCTTTGCTAGTGCTCGGCCTGCTCCTGGTGATTACCACACGCCACCGCTTGGAGCAGCGCGGGGTCTCGGCATGGAAGCGCAGGGACACGATCTTGGTGCGCCGGTGTTGGGAGCACGCGAGCACCTCCTTGGGGACGAGGGATCTCTTGGCAGCTACCTTCTTGCCGCGCAGGCGCCGGATGTGGAGGGTCTTGCCCTGGGGCTGCGCGCCTTGGAGCCAGGGCGCTTTCGTGGGGAGGAGGTGGCGGAGGCGCCTCCTGAGGGCGAGGCAGCGAGAGGGACGGCAAAGGAGAGCCTCCTGCGGCGCTGACAAGCTCAGTGATGCGGGCGAGCCAGTCCTCGTAGAGGTCATCAACGGGGCGGTAGTGCAGGAGCTCTCTTCCCAGGAGCAGCGCGGTGTGCGTGTCCATGGGGGCGCGACGGGCGTGGGACGACGAACCGGCTGGAGTCAGTGACGGGGTTGCGGTGCGGCCCTCCCACCGCACCGAAGGATGCTGGGACGAGGCCTGCTGCTCGTTCCCCGCTGGGCCGGTGGCGGCGTTGGCGGCAGGCGATAGGGAACGATGAGGGTGTCCGCCAACGGGCGCCGTCTGGGCGACACGGGTGGCGAGAGCCGCCCGACGCTCTGTGCGAGCCCGACGAGCGTCAGCCATGGACACGACGGAAGATCACACGCGAACAGCGGAAGAAAGATTCCGGCGCACCCCTACCTGGCGCTCCAAATGTCGGATTTTGGGTTCCGACAGACCCTTAAGGTTCGAACTCTGGGGTGCGCACGGAGATCTTTCCCCTACCGAGTCGCGCTTCTATCGCTCGCAAGAAATCTAGGCTACAAAGAAGAACACACAAGGGACACGAGGTTTATACTGGTACGGGCCACCAATGTGGTGTAATACCCTACTCCAGTGTATCGTGTAGTGGATTGCCTCAGGGGCTGATGATGAACAATACAGAGGAAGAATGGCCTCGCGAGAGGTGTTCTTGAGCTGGTGCAGTGTGTTCTACTTGGTCCGGACCTTCCTCTCTTTCTATATCTTCTCTCTTTCTTTCTCTCTGGACCTCTCTCTTCTTCTTCTTTCTCCTCTCTGGACCTCTCCCTCTTCTTCTTTTCCCCCTCCTTCTTTCGGGGGCTAGTCCTATTTATAGAGGCCCTTGTCCTCTTCCCAAAAAATGAGCGGGAAGGGCGCCAACAATTGGCCATTTTGAAGGGGAACATCTAGTACAAGTTATCCTGACCAAGGGTGGTCTTCGGCTGCCAAAAGCACTAGTGATGACGCCGTCTTGGGCTCCATGGTGACCTCCATCCTGCCGCTCTGCTGGTCTTGGTCTCGTTGCACCGGAATGGTAACCTTTGCCCGATGCCTTGGCCTGTGCTTGCTCCCTTTGCACCGAAGGGGAAACAAGGACACTGCACAGGTCGGCGCCCGCCTAATCTCGATCATCATCGCTTGCGTCACGGGCTCCTCGCGAGGCACCCCTGCCTTGATCTCTCCGCCTCCTCGTGAGCCTGCCTGATGAGGCTGCACCTGAGGAAGCCTCCTGTCGTCCGCCCCGCAAGGCTTGGCCCCTTGCGATGGTCTTGAGCTTGAGCTGATGAGGCTGGGCCGCACTGGGCCCCCACTTGAGCCACGCCGCAGGCCGCAGGCAGGCAAGTCTGGGGACCCCCATTCCCAGAATGCCGACAACCCGCCAAGCCAGTTTTTTCCTTTCTACAGGAATAGAGCCGAAGTATTATAGAGATAACCATAGATGTGACGCATATATTGACATCAAGAAGCAAAGAGTCACACACGGCATCTTATGCACGATGGCATCGGCCAAATATGTAGTTGTTTCAAGCTAAATCTATTACAAGGCTTTAAAGAGCCCACAAGATGGTTATCACTCTTCCCTCGCCGGTTCACCTCCTTCTGCTGATTGGAAGTTGGGATTGGACTAGTCAAAGCCGTTCACGGCAATGAACTCTGCTTCATCATCAATCAGGCCAGCCGGATCAACTTCTGGAGCAAACGTATGTTGACGAACCGGCGGGATAAGATCTGTCACCTTGTAAGTGGGAGTCGCCATCTTCTTATTCTCCAAATCAAAACCCGGCTGATATTTGTCAATGTTGGTCTCATGTCCAAGAACGGTAGCTTGAGGTCAAACTCCCCTCACGCAGGCAATGAAGTCATCTTGCTCAAATAGAGACCGTCTTCCTTCACAGTAGGGTACCCCCTAGCTACATCCACCGGGACTAGATCTGGCACCCATGCTTTGGAGCAGGTCAGGGCAGTCAAGGCTCCGGCTCTGGCACAACATCGTTTGACCTCTTGAAACCTGGCAGGTAAGATTGACAATTTTTTCAAAACATCGCTCAGCCGATTGGGTCCTTGGTTGGAAGGAGAGATAGCAGCAAGTGCTCATTGAGCACCAGTATACAACTACTCTACTAAGGTGTAAACCGCCTTCAGTTTGGTCACATTATCTTGGCTCAGATTTTTGCTTCACAGACCTGCACATATTTTTTAAACAAGGGGTCAGCATGCGGTTTATATTCCGGGTCAAAAGAAGGTATAAAGGATCAGTACAGATGGCTTACCAAAGATGGCCGAAACCATTTGTGACACCTGGTTCTTTAAGCCGTTAAGATCCGTGGTAACCTCATCAAGCGCGTTGTGTTAGCAGCGTCTTTTCTTCAGCCCAGGATTTCTTTTTGGCAGTCAAGCTGGTTTTCAATTTTTCCGTCTCAGCAAGACTCAATTGAAGTTTAGAATCAGCATACTTGATTTCTGCCTCTTGATCTGCCAGCCGGGTCTTTGCATTAGTTAATTGGGAGCCCAATTCAGATAGGGCGTTCTACAAAACATACTCAGGTGTGTCAAGGCTTAAACTAAAAGTTATAAAGATTCAAGTCCCAGGTGTTTTACAAAGTAATAAAACTTGACACTTGGAGGCTAATGTCTGCCAAAACAATTTCTTATGACTCTTATATATTTCAAGTCCCAAGTGCCTTACAAAGTAACAGCACTTGGCACTTGGGGGCTAATGCATGATATTCAGAAAGTCTCTCAAGATTAAACCGGATTACAATATTTGTTGGGATTAGCAAAAGACAGCTATGAAGTTAAGTACCGGTTCATTTATGATAAATTGAGCCGGCCCTTGGGGACTACATGTGAAGTTTACACTATTTTATTGGACTTTTGAAAACCTTAGAGAGAAATTATCAATCTATATCATAAAGTCTCCAGATCATTCAGGTTCATCATCTGAAGACTTGGGGGCTGGCAGAGTATAAGTAAACCAGAGAACATACCTCATATTTCAGCTGCAGTTGCTTGACCATCTCAATTTCCGACTCATAGCTGGAGTGAACATGGCTAAGATAGCCGGACAATATGTCACTAGCATTCAGATGAGTGTAGTGAGAGATATCGAAACGCACTTTCTGTCTCTCCAAGGCTTCTTGTTTAGCACTGTGCCGAGCTAACATAGTGGGAGTCCCCGGTTCAACAAAATGGCTACCCGTGATCAGGACGTCATGATCAGAAGATGACGGCAGGTTAGCTGAACTGGATGGTCTGGCAGTAGAGGGGTTAACAACGGTATCATCAGCTGATGGCTCAGGAGGGTCCAATGGAGTATTAACAGCTGGGTCTTCTGGTGCTTCAATTCGAGGGGGAGAAGTTGGCATGGCCGTTTTAGGTGCAAGAACTGATGGGTCTTCCAACGGTTTAACCACTTTGGCCTTCTTGGACTTGGCTTGACCACTAAGACATATTTTATGAGACAGTTAGTGCAATGATGCAATTTTTTAAAGACACAGAGGAAAGATGATCTTTTGCCTTACCCAGGGGCAGTCTTGAAGGCCGGAAATTGCGTCTGAGATGAGTCGCCAGAAGAGCGAGAAACCTCCTGTAAAGGTAAAATAAAGTTAGTAATGCAAGAGAATATACTCATTAATAAAAGAAGAAGATGAAGATAAAAGAGACCTCATTCTGGTGTTTTTGAGGAGTTTGTTGTACAATGGAAGGCGGTTCATCGTCGTTCCGGGCCTGACGTTGGCTCTCATGCTGCTGTTTTTTCAAAAGAAAATGAGGGTCCAAATAAGCTAAAGGGTGCGAAAACCTTACTTTCCGGGTTACCAGTCGAAGTTTATGTGTTGGCAAATGGGCTGAGTCGGAGGAAATAGTTACCTCTTCTTCTACGGCCTGACTGGCCCCCGTGTCGTCCTGGCAATAGTCAGTGTCAATAAGGTTATTAAAAAACTGGCCAAGGGAGTCAAGGGCTACCTCCGACTTAGTATCATCGTCAAGCTTTAACAGGTCCTCAGCGGTGCTCTTTTTCTTCTTGGACCTCCGGGTCGTCTTCTTGGTGGCTATGGCGGCGGCTCTAGCCTTCTTGGCGGCTTCATGGTCATACTTGGCTTTCTAGAAGTCAGATTTGGCCTATAAACAGTAAACAAGAGAAAAGGTCATGCAGGTATTTAAAACTGTTGAGGAAAATAAAAAGAGAAAGAGGTCAGGGGTTTTTACCTCTGGCGCCGGGTTAAGTTTGCAGAAGGGGTTTAACCCGACTTTATTGCAGTCTTCATATTTGCCATTCACCAGAAGGGTTGACATTGAAACAATATCTTCTTCAGTTAGTTGAACGGAGCTATGATGAAGAGAGTCATCTGGGCCTCCGCCATAGTCATACATCAATTTTGATCGGCGGCTTAGAGGGATGACCCGCCACGAGACCCAGCAACGGGTCGATTCAACTTCGGATAAGCCATTCCCCAATAAGGCATTAATCCTCTTTATAGATGCAATAAGCTTCTTGCGTTTAGCAGCAGTGAGCTTATCAGGGAGAACAAAGTTGGAGTCTAGACGCTCCGTGCGGTAACCCGATAGTGGTTTTTAATTTGCTAGAGATGTATCTTGGCAATAGAACCAGGTCTGGTTCCAATCCTAGGGATGACTCGGTAAGACTATTAGGGGAAAGACGGCGCCCTGTCGGCGCTGAATTGAGATTCCACCAAGTTCCAAGCGAGGGCCATTGGTACACTCATTCTGGCGGTTCAGATAAAAATACTCTCTAAAGAGTTCCACAGTTGGCTCTTCTTGAAGATACACCTCACAGAGAACTTGGAAGTTCCAGATATTGGATATGGAATTGGGACCAAGATCTTGAGGGTGGAGTTTGAAAAAGTGAAGAACGTCTCTGAAGAACTTTGAGCCGAGTGGTGAAAAACCCCGATTCATGTGGTCAGAGAAGACAATAACTTCACCGTCTTTTGGGTTAGGTCGTTCCTCGTCCGAGTCAGGTGCACAGTAAGACATAACATTCTTCCCTGGCAAAAATCCTATGGTGATGAATTCCTTCAAGTTATCCTCAGTAACTGTGGAGGGGACCCAGTTGCAGATAGTCGGTGCTTTTGACGGCATGATGATCAAAAGACGAACTACAAACAAAGTAACGTGCTGGTTCAATTCAATGGTGATGGTGAAGTTAAATGATGATGGTACAAATAAGTAATGGCGGCTTACATAAGTGCTAATGTCATATAAAGGAAAAAGTAAGCCAGCACCATACGCCGCCATGACCACAGATATTTGAGAAATACCAGCAACATAATTGGCTAAGTGTTGAGACAAACAAGTTTCATAAATTTCTTGATATTATTCTGGATCAAATGGCCGTTCGAAATGGAAAATATTCTAGACCTAAAATCCAGCACAGAGGGGTTCGTGAGTTCTAATGAGGATTTTTGTACCAAGGAGAAGGAATCTAGTGGTATCAAGGATGGGCACAAAACAGCTACCGCACGAGTATATGTTCTTTTTTGGATCAAGAAGAAGCTGCAGTGGAAGAACTACGAAGAAATTGAGATGAACTATGAAGAACACGCAGAAAACCTAGAAACCCTAATGCGGATCTGAGGAACAGGAGGGCAAACACTTACAGCCACGAATCTTCCGTGGAGAGTCGCCGCTGTTCTCTGGACTGATTCCGGTTGATGCAGCGGCCAAGGTCAACAGAGACGAGGTGCTCTGCGACGGCAGCGGAGCTCGAGCAGCGGTAGGAGTTGCGATAGGAAGAAGACGAAGAGGGAGAAGAACGAGAAAGACCGGGGCATGCCTATTTATAAGGGGGTAAGCAAATAGGCGGACGCAAAAATCGAGGAAGACCTAAATAATGATTATCCAACTAAACGGACACCTCGATTCTTTGAAGACATTAAAAGATAAAGATCCGTTGAGGATGACATCATAACAGTTTATTGTGTTTTCAGAAGATGACGTCATGGCGGGTTATAATATTTTTACAGAGAGAGGAAGATGGATTTTGTCTAAGTATTGAAGATTGACAAAGAACAAAGTTCAATGTCAACCTGGGGTCTAATGTTGGGAATGTAGCTACCAGATAAGACCCACCCAGGAGGGGCCGGGTCAACTCTAATGGCGGGTTACAAAAGAAGTACAGTAACATTCAAGGCGATAGTTTATTAAGACTTGTAGAAGGCCTAAGCCCATAGGAGGCTTAAGGCCCAATATTGTAAACCGCCGTATGTAAGGAAAGACTTGTAAAGAAAGGCATATAAAGAAGTCACCGAGCCAGACACGTTTATGAACCGACTGGGACTCCGTAGGCCGCCAGGCATCAACCCGTGTATATAAGTGGGCAACCCGGCGGCGGCTTAGGGTAAGAGACAACAACTCGAAGCCAGGACAAGCATATTCACTCCCTGGTCTTCGAAACCCCAGCAATTCCAACACAACTAGACGTAGGCTTTTACCTTCATCGTAAGGGGCCGAACTAGTATAAATCTCTCGTGTCCTTTGTCCCGATTAACCCCTTTAAGCTTCCTAGTTGTGATGGCCCTATGACTAAGTCCTTTTGCTAGGACATCTGCCGTGACAATTCCACGACACGGTTGGTGGCTCGAACCGGGACTAAAGTCTAACCTTGAGTACGAGTTCGTGCCACGAACCGGTACTAATGGGCATCGAAACCTTTAGTCCCGGTTTGTGGCACCAACCGGGACTAAAGGTCCCATTTGAACAGGGACTAATGCCTGTACGGTGCCCTAGTCGCTCGAACTAGGACTAATGCTCACATTAGTCTCAGTTTGTAATGCAACCGAGATTAATGCTCTTTTCTGGCCGAACCAAAGCCCTGTTTTCTACTACTGGTGTGCAGTTGAGTAAAGACTCAAAACCCGACCACGGCAGAAAATAGAAAGAGAATGAAAAGTCATTCCCTATGCCTCAGTCATAGGTTCTATAAAGTACGTTATGCTGTGTACCAGACCTATTGTCTACCTCACCATTAGTTTGGCAAGAGGGCACAATAGTGATCCAGGAGTAGATCAATGGACAGCGGTAAAAAATATCCTTAGTGGAATAAGGAAATGTTTCTCGGTTATGGAGGTGACAAAGAGTTCGTCGTAAAGAGTTACGTCGATGCAAGCTTTGACACCGATCTGGATGACTCTAAGTCTCGATCTAGATACATATTGAAAGTGGGAGAAATTAGCTAGAGTAGCTCCGTGCAAAGCATTGTAGACATATAAAATTTGCAAAATATATACGGTTCCGAAGGTGGCAGACCCGTTGACTAAATTTCTCTCACAAGCAAAACATGGTCACTCTTTGGGTGTTAATCACATAGCGATGTGAACTAGATTATTGACTCTATTAAACCCTTTGGGTGTTAGTGACATGGAGATATGAACTAATCACATAAAGATATGAACTATTGGTGTTAAATCACATGACAATGTGAACTATATTATTGACTCTACTGCAAGTGGGAGACTGAAGGAAATATGCCCTAGAGGCAATCATAAAGTTGTTATTTATATTTCCTTATGTCATGATAAATGTTTATTATTCATGCTAGAATTGTATTAACCGGAAACTTAGTACATGTGTGAATACATAGACAAACAGAATGTCACTAGTATGCCTCTACCAGACTAGCTCGTTGAATCAATGATGGTTATGTTTCCTAACCATAGACATGAGTTGTCATTTGATTAACGAGGTCACATCATTAGAGAATAATGTGATTGACTTGACCCATTCTGTTAGCTTAGCACTTGATCATTTTAGTTTACTGCTATTGCTTTCTTCATGACTTATACATGTTCCTATGACTATGATATTATGCAACTCCCGATTACCGGAGGAACACTTTGTGTGCTGCCAAACGTCACAACGTAACTGGGTGATTATAAAGGTGCTCTACAGGTGTCTTCGATGGTACTTGTTGAGTTGGCATAGATCGAGATTAGGAGTTGTCACTCCGATTGCCGGAGAGGTATCTCTGGGCCCTCTCGGTAATGCGCATCACTATAAGCCTTGCAAGCAATGCAACTAATGAGTTAGTTGCGGGATGATGCATTACGGAACGAGTAAAGAGACTTCCCGGTAACAAGATTGAGCTAGGTATTGAGGTACCGACGATCGTATCTCGGGCAAGTAACATACCGATGACAAACGGAACAACGTATGTTGTTATGCGGTTTGACCGATAAAAAACTTCATAGAATATGTAGGATCCAATATGAGCATCCAGGTTCCGCTATTGGTTATTGACCGGATACGTGTCTCGGACATGTCTACATAGTTCTCGAACCCGTAGGGTCCGCACGCTTAACGTTCGGTGACGATCTGTATTATGAGTTTATGTGATTTGATGTACCGAAGGTAGTTTGAAGTTCCGGATGTGATCACAAACATAATGAGGAGTCTCGAAATGGTCGAGACATAAAGATTGATATATTGGACGACTATATTCAGACACCAGAAGTGTTCCGGGAGATTTTGGAGAAAATCGGAGTGCCGGAGGGTTACCGGAACCCCCCGGGAGAACTAATGGGCCACATGGGCCTTAGTGGAGAGAGAGAGAGTGCCGGCCAGGGCAGGCCGCGCGCCCCCTCCGCCTTTGGTCCGAATTGGACTCGGGAACGGGGGCGGCGCCCCCCTTACCTTCTCCCTCTCCTCCTTCCTTTCCCCCTCCTAGTAGGAGTAGGAAAGGGGAGTCCTACTCCTACTAGGAGGAGGACTCCTCCTCTCCTGGCGTGCCCCAAGGGCTGGCCCCCTGCCCTAGTCCAATTTGGACCAGAGGGGGAGGGGCCGCATGGCCTGCCTTGGCCGGCCCTCTCTCTGTCCACTACGGCCCATGTGGCCCATTAGTTCCTGGGGAGGGGGGGGTCCGGTAACCCTCCCGCACTCCGGTTTTATCCGAAATCACCCCGAACACTACCGTGTCCGAATATAGCCGTCCAATATATCAATCTTTATGTGTCGACCATTTTGAGACTCCTCGTCATGTCTGTTATCATATCCGGGACTCCAAACTACCTTCGATACATCAAAACACATAAACTCATAATATCGATCGTCACCGAACATTAAGCGTGCGGACCCTACGGGTTCGAGAACTATGTAGACATGACCGAGACTCATCTCCGGTCAATAACCAATAGCAGAATCTGAATGCTCATATTGGTTCCTATAGATTCTACAAAGATCTTTATGGGTCAAACCGCATAACAACATGTGTTGTTCCCTTTGTCATCGGTATGTTACTTGCCCGAGATTCGATCATTGGTATCTCAATACCTAGTTCAATCTTGTTACCAGCAAGTCTCTTTACTCGTTCCGTAATGCATCATCCCGCAACTGGCGCGCCCTGCAAGGACCGGACGGCCTCCCCCCTTGCTCCTTTATATACGGGGTCAGGGGCACACCCTAGGACACACAAGTCGATTATTTCAAGCCATGTGCAGTGCCCCCCTCCACCATAATCCACCTTGATCATATCGTAGCGGTGCTTAGGTGAAGCCCCGCGTCGGTAGCAACATCATCACCTTCATCACATCGTCGTGCTGATGGAACTCTCCTGTGATGCTCTACTGGATCGGAGTTCGTGGGACGTCATCGAGCTGAAGGTGTGCTGAACTCGGAGGTGCTGTACATTCCGGTACTTGGATCGATCGGATCGTGAAGACGTACGACTACATGAACCGCGTTCTCATAACGCTTCCGCTTACGGTCTACGAGGGTACGTGGACGATACTCTCCTCTCTTGTTGCTATGCATCACCATGATCTTGCGTGTTTGTAGCAATTTTTTTGAAATTACTACGTTCCCCAACACCGAGTTCATATGACATAGCCACATCCAGAAACCCTAATAGTTCAGTCTCAGCGATACGGGTCTAGGTCTGACCGAGATGACCTTGCCAACATTGTGTGACTTGTTGCATTTATTTTGGTCTCACCGAGTTATGCAATCGGTCTCACCAAGTTGGCTTGACAGATTCTCTATTGTCTTATTGCTTCACTTCGGTCTCTGTCGGTGTCAAAACCGGCGGATCTCGGGTAGGGGGTCCCGAATTGTGCGTCAAGGCCGGATGGTAACAGGAGACAAGGGACACGATGTTTTTTACCCAGGTTCGGGCCCTCTCAATGGAGGTAATACCCTACTCCTGCTTGATTAATATTGATGATATGGGTAGTACAAGAGTAGAAATACCACGAGATCAAGGAGGCTAAACCCTAGAAGCTAGCCTATGGTATGATTGTTGTGTATGGAGTTGATTGCCTACGGACTACAACCCTCCGGTTTATATAGACACCAGATAGGGTTAGGGTTACATAAGGTCGGTTACAATGGTAGGAGATCTTGAATATCTGCATCGCCAAGCTTGCCTTCCACGCCAAGGAAAGTCCCATCCGGACACAGGACGAAGTCTTCAATCTTGTATCTTCATAGTCCAGGAGTCCGGCTGAAGGTATAGTCCAGCTACCCGAACACCCCCTAATCCAGGACTCCCTCAGTAGCCCCTGAACCAGGCTTCAATGACGACGAGTCCGGCGCGCAAATTGTCTTCGGCATTGCAATGCGGGTTCCTCCTCCAAGTCCTTCATAGAAGATTGTAAACACCAATAGTAGTGTCCGGCTCTGCAAAATAAGCTTCCACATATTGCCATAGAGAGAATAATATTAAAACAAATCAAATCTGCTGACGTATTCCGCAGTGCGCCATCACACTATGGCCAAGTCCTTTACTCGAATCATTTTTACTTTTCCACCTCAGCATGTTTTGCGAGGCGGTTTCCTTGGCACGTCTTGTCAAAGCAGAGATCATGTACCCCCTTTACGGGATTCTCATCAATACGACGTGGGTAACCCAACCGCGCCATTTATCACGGCGCTTGGGAGGCAAGCGAGTTTTACTAGGCTAGTGGGGACGCACAACCGCATCCGCCCATATAAGGGGATAAGGATCCACCTTTTTACCTACGCCTTCTTCCTCCTTTGCCAATCCATGTCCTGCGCACCCGAGCACCAGCGCCCAAGCCCGCACTTCCCACCTCAACCTTCTCCAGCAATGTCCGGAGCGGGAGGCAAGTGGATGGCCTCCTCCGTCACGGAGGGTAAAGTCAAGAAACTAAGGAAGGCCGGATACCTGTCCAAGGACATCGCGCACCGGCTTCCCGAAGAGGGGCAGCTTCTCCCCATCCCAAGGCCCCATGAGAGGGTAGTATTTCTCCCCCACTTCCTCCGCGGACTGGGTTTTCCACTCCACCCATTTGTCCGGGGGCTCATGTTCTACTACGGCCTGGATTTCCACGATCTGGCTCCGAACTTCATCCTCAACATCTCGGCGTTTATCGTCGTGTGCGAGGCTTTTCTCCGCGTCCGCCCTTATTTCGGCCTCTAGCTCAAGACCTTCAACGTCAAGCCCAAGGTGGTGCGCGGCAACCAGGCGGAGTGCGGAGGCGCCATGGCGGGCAAGATGGCCAATGTCCTATGGTTCGAGGGCTCTTTCATGGAGACCCTAAAGGGATGGCAATCCGGGTGGTTTTATATCACCGAGCCGCGCGATCCGAAATGGACCGCAACCCCCGAGTTCCGATCCTGACCCCCCACGTGGCTTATGTCCTGGAAAGAGACGGGCCTGGCGTGGGGTGACAAAAAAGAGGTGACCGGATTGCAAACATGCATCCAGTCCCTGGTGAACAAGCCAATCCGGCTTGTTAATGTAATCCAGGTTATGCTCGTCCACCGGATCCTCCCGTGCCAACAACGAGATTTTAATCTGTGGGAGTTCAACCCGGCGCAGCACCAAACCCTTAGCAGGCTCTTCGACACGATGTACGAAGATGCCTGGAAGGTGCTATTCAAGGGCGCCGAGGCTCCCGCATCCGCTTCCGAGGACTGCGGATACAGCTCGCAGCGTCACGCTAGCGAGGTAAGCTATCTTCACCTTTTACAGGATGTTAAGCTTTTTTCATAGTTTGACTCTATGCGGGATCTAAACTCCCTTACCTTTGACAGGCTTGGCGGGCGATATCCGGACCGATTAACTGTCCGGCTCCGCTGCTCGAAGACCCAGCCCCAGCTCTACTAGTGAAGCTGCTGGCTCCGGCGCCTTATGTGGTGCCGGAAAAGAAGGCCAAGAAGAAGAAGACCACGGGGACTCAAAAGAGTGCCCGTAACATGGTGGTGTCGGACTCGTCGTCCGACGAGTCCGAGACGCCCTCTTCCCGTGAAAACGAGGAGGAGGAAGAAGAAAACTCTCCCACCCCCAGCGGAGGGAGGAGAGAAGAGGAAGGCCGCCCCGACGGGGGAGGCCGAGGGGTCTAGGAAAAGGAAGACCCCTCCGCCGGACAACGCCCCCAACGCCGAAGAGGGCAAAGAGGAGTGGCCAAACAGGGCCAAGCGTCTGGAAAAATCGTAAGTTCGGATATCAGAATAACTCATGATGTTCCTTTGGTGCATAGCTTTCCCAAATGTCGAATGTAATTATGCAGTCCGCCCCGGGCCGAACTCAATGAGTCGTCGAGCGGCTCCCTGGATTCATCGGACATGAACTCAGTTCCGCCCGCTGTCTCCCCCCGTACTGCGGACGACGCCGAAGTGGCGTCGCAACGAGCTCCGGGGCAGGAGGAGGTGGTCCTGGAGGAGCCGCAAGGCGACCTCCCGGACCCCAGGAGTAAAGGGGACAAGACCCCCCAGGGCTCCAAGTCCGGCATTGTGCCGGACACCACGCCGGAATCTTCAACAGTTCCGGACCGCGGTAGGCAAACTCCTTCCAAGAGGAGCAAGCCTTCTGAGCCGGCGGCCTCCGTCCAATAGGAGGTGCCAGACAATCTGCTTGAGGTGCTTGACGGTGCCTCCATCGACGAGGAGCACCGTACTATTATGAGTACGGTGATCCAGAAGGTTCAGTCCGCCAAGAGCGGACTGACTGAAGCTTGCGCTAGCCTTCTAACAGGCTTCGAGGTAAGTAAAAAATATGTAAGAATATATCCGCATAGACAGTAGCCCCTGATGCTCTGTTTGGCGTTCGGAAAGAAAAGCCGAATAGAGGATCTATTAAATTTCGCAAGAGTCTAACAACAAAGAGTCAATATGCGTATGCAGGCTTCGCTGCTAGCCACCGCCGCACTGACTGCGGAGGTGGGTGCCCTGAAACAGGGACTCGAGCGGACCGAGCAAGAGCTCGGCCTTGCCAAGCGGCATCTCGAGGAGAAAGAAGGTAAGACATACCTTACAGAAAAAAGTGCCTATAGAGAGGCGTGATTGCAAAAAATAACAGCATTGCACTGCTTATTATAGGGGCCACGACTGAGGTGGCGACCCTCAAGCTGGCGCTGTCCGAGGCCAAAAAGAAAACGGCTGCGGAGCGCACCAAGCGAGAGAAACTTGGGGCTTAGGTCGGCGAGGTGCAGCAAGAGCTTCAGGCTCTCATGAAAAAACATGAGAGTTTGGAGCTTGAGTAAAAGACCCAAGCGTCCGAGCTCGCGGCGGCCCTTGAGACTGCCAAGTCTACCAAGGCCGAAGCCCAAAAGGTCCTCCAAGAGTTGGAGGAGATGAAGAAGATAGCGGCGGGTAAGGCATTCTTTATGCAAAGCAGAAATATAAAAGTAAACTACTTGTTACTTACCCGAATCCGGAGTTCTCCAGGGGCATTCGCAGAACTTCCTCGCAGCGTATCCGCCGCCGCCGCATTCTACCGAGCTGAAGAGGGTAGCTCGACGGAGAAGGTGTTTTGGTCTCAGTATGCTGAGGCCGGACACCCTGTGCCCTTGAGCGACCAGCTGAAACAGCTGGTCGAGCTCCACAAGGTGGCCGAATAGGCCATGAAGGGCTTCATAGTTCGGCTGTGGACCGGAGAGGCCCTGCCTGGGAGCTACTTCGGGCCGGTGCGGCGGCTGGTGGAGGCCTGTCCAAGGCTCGAGGTCATCAAGCGCTCCGTTTGCATCGAAGGTGCCCGTCGGGCCCTTGCCCGTGCAAAGGTGCACTGGGGTAAGCTGGACGGTGAGAAGCTTGTGAAGGATGGGCCGCCGCCGGGGAAGGAGCATCGCAAGCCCGAGAACTATTACAAGGATGTTCTTGCGGGTGCCTCCCTTGTAGCGGATGAATGTGCCAAGGATGTAATTTTTGAATAAACTCGCTCGTTTTTCTCCTGTGCGCTGAAAACTTGTTCATAGGCGCTTAAGCAATGCTTGTTGAATTTGAAATATTATTTTCCGTGCGGCCGTTTATCAAAAAATTGAGAGATGGCCAGTCGTCGGCTTCTGCCCCCATGCCACTAGTGCTGGGGTGTTCGGGATAAACCTGAGCGCTCTTTTTCCCATAGTTGGGTCCTTCGAGGGAGGTGCTCAGCACAACGAACCAGGCAATCAGACTATAATGCTTGAACACTCTCACTTAGCCATAGAACTTTATAATTTTAAATTTCGGCGAAGCCCCTAGTTCGGAAGACTGAGTTCGGGGCGCTATCCACGCCTTGGCCGGACAAATCAGGCTCCTCGCTCGAAGCGGCATAAGTCTTTAGGGACTCGAAAAACCTCTCGAACAACGACCGGTCTCTCGCCTCATCATGACAGTTAGTTTTAGCTTTCTCCACTGAGGTGCTTAACCCAGCTCAACCGGGGCACAATCGCAGTGTTTCTCCTAGTGCTACCTTAGCCGATATAGCGGAACGTAACGCACAAAACATAGGAGCCGGGCAAACCCAACTATTGACCCAAATCATGATTCGGAGCCGATGCATATAGTGCTATAAGTTTGGGGTGCCGCACTTGTGAAAGTGTATGGACTTCTCACACCACATTAAAGGGTACTAAAGCCCCTGGCGTACTTGCCGTACCACAGTGTACGGGTGCAACATGTCATTAATGAACATATATAAAAGAGAGTACTGCAAAAAATAGACAAAAAGCTAAGCATTGTTTATAGAGAGGCTATTTATCAAAGCTGAACAATACAAATAGTGCGCTAAGCAAAAGATATTGGACTATTCAGTATGTCCTGACCAGGGGCAGGCCGCGGAATTGTATTTAAAACAGGTATAGCGCTCATAACAGAGACCACCTGGGAGTTCCATAATGCGGCATGGCTTGTCTGCCTCCTTGGATCTTGCATCGTTTGTGCGGCAGTCGAATTGTCGAACAGGTCGTTCGAAGTATGGAGTCCTGAAAGTAAGAAAAAATTAAAAAAGGAATCCGGCGGCCCCTAGTACGTTTTAAGCCGTATTTTGGGCGTGCCGTTATTGTGCCCCTTCCCCTGTGCCCATGGTATTTCAAGGGCGTAGTTATGTACGCGAGGTACTGGTTTCGCTATGTCGTGAAAGCTGGGGTTGGGGCCGCATTGCTACGCTTGCTCAGAGTATGCCAGGCGGTCCTGCTATGGGTTACTCCGGGCGCGCTTGGCAGTGTCTGGCTTTTTAATGGCCGGACTAGAGAATTGCCTGAGAAGGCTACTTTGTACCTCTGATGCGAGAGCCGCCGTATGCTCCTCCATACGGAGGGAGCGTTCGGTGTTTCCGTTGACCGTAATTACTCCCCGAGGGCCTGGCATCTTGAGCTTGAGGTATGCATAGTGCGGCACCGCATTGAATTTTGCGAATGCGGTTCGTCCGAGCAGGGCGTGATAGCCACTACGAAACGGGACCATATCAAAGATTAACTCTTCGCTTCAGAAATTGTCCGGGGATCCGAAGACCACGTCAAGTGTCACTGAGCCTGTACAGTTGGCTTCTACACCTGGTATAATGCCTTTAAAGGTCGTTCTTGTGGGCTTAATCCTTGAGGGATCTATGCCCATTTTCCGCATTGTATCCTGACAAAGCAGGTTCAGGCTACTGCCGCCGTCCATGACGACTCTTGTGAGATGAAATCCTTCGATGATTGGGTCGAGAACCAATGCGGCGAAGCCGCAATGACGGATGCTAGTGGGATGGTCCCTTTGATCAAAAGTGATCAGGCAGGAGGACCATGGGTTGAACTTTGGGGCGACTGGCTCTATCGCGTACACGTCCCGTAGCGCACGCTTCCGCTCCCACTTGGGAATGTGGGTTGCGTATATCATGTTCACCGTCCGCACTTGTGGGGGAAAGCCTTTCTGTCCATTGTTGTTCGGCGGCTTGGGCTCCTCGTCATCGCTGTGTAGCCCCTTGTCTCTGTTTTCGGCCCTTAACTTGCCTGCCTGCTTGAACACCCAACAATCCCTGTTAGTGTGATTGGCTGGCCTTTTGGGGGCGCCATGTATCTAGCACAAGCGATCGAGTATTCGGTCCAAACTGGACGGGCCCTGAGTATTCTTTTTGAATGGCTTTTTCCGCTGACCAGATTTATAGCCTTTGAATCCGGCATTGCCTGCCGTGTCTTCATTGCTGCCGCTGTTAACGCGGTGTTTTTGCTTATTCCGACGTGTCCTGCCACTTTTGTCCTTGGTATCTGAATTACCAGGGTTCTTTGATAAGTTGTTACTGCGAGCTAGCCAGCTGTCTTCTCCCGCGCAAAAGCGGGTCATGAGTGTCGTGAGGGCTGCCATGGATTTCGGCTTTTCCTCTCCCAGGCGCCGGGCAAGCCACTCGTCGCGGATGTTATGCTTGAAGGCTGCTAGGGCCTCTGCGTCCGGACAGTCGACTATCTGGCTTTTCTTTGTTAGGAACCGTGTCTAGAATTGTCTGGCCGATTCTTCTGGCTGCTGAATTATGTGGCTTAAGTCGTCGGCATCCGGCAGTCGCACGTAAGTGCCCTGGAAGTTGTCGAGGAATGCGGCTTCCAGGTCCTCCCAAGAGCCGATTGAGTCTGCTGGCAAGCTGTTAAGCCAATGCCAGGCCGGTCCTTTAAGTTTGAGCGGGAGGTATTTGATGGCGTGTAGATCATCGCCGCGTGCCATGTGGATGTGAAGGAGATAGTCCTTGATCCATACCGCCGGATCTGTTGTGCCATCACATGATTCGATGTTTACAGGTTTGAAACCTCTGGGATTTTATGATCCATTACTTCATTCGTGAAGCATAGCGGGTGTGCGGCATCTCTGTACTGGGCTATATCACGACGTAGCTCGGAAGAGCTATGTCTGTTGTGTTCGGCCCGGCCGGATTTGTTGTATTCGGAGTGAAGATCATTGTCACATGTTGTAGGGCGCCTACGCGATCCGTAGATCAATCTTGTTTGTCTTGCCTTATCCTCCAGTATGTCTCGCAGGTTGGGCGCATTTTCCCGTGCCTTAGTTGAGCGGCGTTGGGGCATGGATTGGGTGGAGGGCCGAGAGGCCTCTCTATCGCAGCCGCGAGGTGGCCGGTTTGCCATGTCATGCGCTGGTGATGTAGGTGCTTCCTCCTCTGATCGGGGTAGCGGCCTGCGCTTCGGGTAACTCTTGGAGGGGCGTTCGAGTTCATACTCTTCGGCCGTAAGGACTTCAGTCCATCTGTCAGCCAGCAAATCTTGGGCAGCTTTAAGTTGTTGCTGCTTTTTCTTGAGGCTGCTTGCCGTGGCTAAAAGCCTGCGTTTAAAACGCTCTTGTTCGGCGGGGTCTGATGGTATGATGAATTCATCTTCATCGAGGCTTGCCTCGTCTTCGGAGGGAGGCGTATAGTTATCATCCTCGACCTCTCGGTCTGCCGCTCTCTCATGAGGGTTGGCTTCTCCATCTTCCTGTGCCGAATCTTGCTAAGGTGGGTGTTCTTCGGTGCTATCCGGGGTAGTATTATCTCCCGTGCCAGAATCACCGTTTTTTCTTTGGCGGGATTTAGAGCGGCGCCACTGACGCCGGTGCTTTGGCTGTTTCTTGGGGGCGTCATCCCCCACTGTTCCATCGCCATCTCCATCTTTTGGAGTGTCCACCATATATATGTCATATGACGAGGTGGCCTTCCAGCGCCCTACAGGTGCTAGTTCCTATTCGTCTCCTACATCGTCGTCCATGCCGTCGATGTCTTCAGAGCTGAAGTCAATCATGTCGGTTAAATCGTCGACAGTGGCTACAAAGTGGGTGGTGGGTGGGCTTTGAATTTCCTCATTGTCCGTATTCCACCCTCGCTGACCGTAGTCCGGCCAGGGCTCTCCTGATAAAGAGAGAGACTTAAGAGAATTTAGGATGTCGCCAAAAGGCGAATGCTGAAAGATGTCTGTGGCGGTGAACTCCGCTATCAGTGCCCAATCAGATTTGATCAGCAGGGGCGCAGGGGGCTCGGAATTCGGAGTGGAATCCGGCTCCTCGGAGTCACGGGTTGTGCAGAGTGCGAGGCTGGAGTTCGGCTCGATCGCCTCTGAGATCGCAACCCCTGAGGCAGCGTCCAACCGCTGATCCTCGATCAGCGTAGTATGCGGCCTCCAAGGCGCTGTTCGGCGGCAGAGCTATATCATGCCCATCGAGACAGTGCGGCACGCTTGGCTGTGGCTCGAATCCGTCGAAGATCCAGTCCCCGTGGATGTCAGCCATGTAGTTTAGGCTTCCAAACCTGACCTAATGGCCAGGGGCGTAGCTTTCGATCCGCTCCAGGTGGCCGAGTGAATTAGCCCGTAGAGCGAAGCCGACGAAGACGAAGATCTGTCCGAGGAGAAAAGTTTCACCTTGAAATGTATCGTTGTTGATGATCAAAGAAGCCATCGGGCCTAAAGGCGATGACACAGAGGAACTCTCAATGAAAGCACCAATGTCGGTGTCAAAACCGGCGGATCTCGGGTAGGGGTCCTGAACTGTGCGTCAAGGCGGGATGGTAACGGGAGACAAGGGACACGATGTTTTTTACCCAGGTTCGGGCCCTCTCGATGGAGGTAATACCCTACTCCTGCTTGATTAATATTGATGATATGGGTAGTACAAGAGTAGATCTACCATGAGATCAAGGAGGCTAAACCCTAGAAGCTAGCCTATGGTATGATTGTTGTGTATGGAGTTGATTGCCTATGGACTACAACCCTCCGGTTTATATAGACACCAGATAGGGTTAGGGTTACATAAAGTCGGTTACAATGGTAGGAGATCTTGAATATATGCATCACCAAGCTTGCCTTCCACGCCAAGGAAAGTCCCATCCGGACACGGGACGAAGTCTTCAATCTTGTATCTTCATAGTCCAGGAGTCCGGTGAAGGTATAGTCCGGCTACCCGAACACCCCCTAATCCAGGACTCCCTCAGTCTCACCAAGTTGGCTTGACATATTCTCTATTGTCTTATTGCTTCACTTTGGTCCCATCGTGATTCCTAATGTTCACATTTTTGAACTAATCGGTGCCACCGAGTTTAATAATTCAATCTCACCGAGATGGGTCAAATGTGTTTAATGGTTAGATTTTGTGTGGAGGCTATATATACACCCCCACCCCTTCTGCATATGTGAGAGAGCCATCAGAACGTGCCTACACTTCCACCATACATTTTTTGAGATAGAACCACCTACTCCTGTGTTGGGATCAAGATATTCCAATCCTACCACAAGAATCTTGATTTCTAACCTTCCCCAAGTTGCTTTCCACTCAAATCATCTTTCCACCATATCCAAATCTATGTGTGTGAGAGAGTTGAGTGTTGGGGAGACTATCATTTGAAGCACAAGAGCAAGGAGTTCATCATCAACACACAATCTATTACCTTTTGGAGAGTGGTGTCTCCTAGATTGGTTAGGTGTCGCTTGGGAGCCTCCGCGAAGATGTGGTGTTGAACCAAGAAGTTTGTAAGGGCAAGGAGATCGCCTACTTCATGAAGATCTACCCGAGTGAGGAAGGTGATATGTCCATTTTGAATCATGCTTTTATATCGATATTTATTGCATTATGGTTTGTTATTACACATTATGTCACAATACACATGCCTTTTCTCTCTTATTTTAGAAGGTTTACATGAAGAGGGGAGAATGCCGGCAGCTGGAATTCTGGGCTGGAAAAGGAGCAAATATTAGAGACCTATTCTGCACAACTCCAAAAGTCCTGAAACTCCACAAAAGTCAGTTTTTGAATATATAAAAAATATTGGGTGAAGGAAGCACCAGAGGGGGGCCACCCACCGTCCACGAGGGTGGAGGGTGCGCACTACCCCCCTGGGCGCGCCCCCTGCCTCGTGGGCCACTTGGAAGCCCCTCGATTCCCATCTTCTGGCATAAGGTGTGTTTTGACCTAAAAAAATAAGAAGGAAGTTGTTTGACGAAGCGCCACCGTCTCGAGGTGGAACCTTGGCAGAACCAATCTAGGGCTCCGGCGGAGCTGTTCTGCCGGGAAAACATACCTCTGGGAGGGGGAAATCACCACCATTGTCATCACCATCGATCCTCTCAATGGGAGGGGGTCAATATCCATCAACATCTTCATCAGCACCATCTCATCTCAAACCATAGTTCATCTCTGGTATCCGATCTTTGTCTCAAAACCTCAGATTGGTACTTGTGGGTTGCTAGTAGTGTTGATTACTCCTTGTAGTTGATGCTAGTTGGTTTATTCGGTGGAAGATTATATGTTCAGATCCTTTATGCATATTAATACCCCTCTGATTATGAACATGAATATGATTGTGAGTAGTTACGTTTGTTCCTGAGGAAAGGGGAGAAGTCTTGCTATAAGTACTCATGTGAATTTGGTATTCGTTCGATATTTTGTTGAGATGTATGTTGTCTTTCCTCTAGTGGTGTTATGTGAACATCGACTACATGAAACTTCACCATTGCTTGGGCCTAGGGGAAGGCATTGGGAAGTAATAAGTAGATGATGGGTTGCTAAAGTGACAGAAGCTTAAACCCTAGTTTATGTGTTGCTTCGTAAGGGGCTCATTTGGATCCATATGTTTCATGCTATGGTTAGGTTTACCTTAATTCTTCTTTCGTAGTTGCGGATGCTTGTGAGGGGGGTTAATCATAAGTGGGATGCTTGTCCAAGGAAGGGCAGTACCCAAGTACCGGTCCACACACATATCAAATTATCAAAGTAACGAACGTGAATCATATGAGCATGATGAAAACTAGCTTGACGATAATTCTCATGTGTCCTCGGGAGCGCTTTCCTTTATATAAGAGTTTGTCCAGGCTTGCCCTTTGCTACAAAAAGGATTGGGCCACCTTGCTGCACCTTTTTTACTTTTGTTACTTGTTACCCCTTACGAATTACCTTATCACAAAACTATTTGTTATCGATAATTTCCGTGCTTGCAGAGAATACCTTACTAAAAACCGCTTGTCATTTCCTTCTGCTCCTCGTTGGATTTGCCACTCTTACTTATCAAAAGGACTATGATAGATCCCCTATACTTGTGGGTCATCAGAAGGTCATTCATGGGCGATGCCATGGTGGGATAGACAAGGTTGCTTCTTTGTGGACCCTCCGTGGGTGGAGCCCTCCGTGGACTCGCACAGCCGTTACCCTCTGTGGGTTGAAGTCTCCATCAACATGGACGTACGATAGCACCACCTATCGGAACCACACCAAAAATCTTCGTGTCTCCATTGGGTTTACCTTCTCCAAACCCTTCCCTTTACCTTCATATGCAATGTTTTACTTTCCTCTGCTACATTCTTAGAATTGCATGTGTAGGTTGATTGCTTGACTTGTGTTAATTGCTAAAATCTGCCCACAACTAAAGTTGGGAAAAAGTTTAGGTTTTTATTTGGTTAAGTAGTCTAATCACCCCCTCTAGACATACTTTCAATCCTCCTATATTTTTGCCTCGGGGACATGTTTTTTTGCGTGAATACCGGTGCATGCCTGACGATGGCATAGGCGAAGATGACAGACTACTACAACGAGATTCGGGAGGTCGAAGTTGATAGCGAGGAACACCATTTTTTTGAATTCTCTTGTTTTTGCACTTTCTAGGAGAGTAATTTTTCGGTGTCAAGAAAATTGAGAAAAAAGTAAGTTACTTATTTTCAATTCTAGAAGGTCCCAAGAAGCGGAGGGGTAGAACGTGGTGCCCATGGGCCCCTTGTGCTCCCAACTCACAACCAGGGGCGCGACCAAGGCCACATGGACCCCAGAGGCACCCCTCCACCGCCTCTCCATGTTTCCCTTGCATTATACATTCCTTAAACTTGTATACATAGAGGCATAAACATGGATGCCAAACAAATGTACTATATATATATATATATATATCAAAATGAACTATTCCACTCTACACACAAATACCATCACCTCTTATGAACTCGTGTTTGTAAAACATGGATACAAAAACTATTACAGGTTAGATGATAAAACAAGGTACAAAAACAAAGGATGAAATAGGGATATGTGGGCTGAAGCAAGAGCTTATAATGGAGCTGGTGGAGTAGAATGGATCTCTTTCCTCATTTGCCACTTCACTATTTGGTGGTAGCGTGCCTTGTACCCTGAGTATGCCATGGTACTTATACATGGGCAAAGGGGAGGCATATCCCATGGCCAGCCAATTTGCACTTCCTTCACCATGCAAAAAACCTCCACTCTTTGCTCACATAAATATGGCAAATGAAATTGGGAGATTATATATATATATATATACATTAATTATGCACATCTTTGGAAAGCCATATCGGTGACTTATGCGACGACAAAGGGATGCGTTGGATAGCACAATAGAATGGATGTAGGATTAGGGAAGGCTGATGGGACGAAGAGCACTGATGATGTAGTGGATCATGTGAGAGAGGCGCTCAGGGCAGGAGGGAGGGATAAGTAGGTTTATAAATATTTAGAAATGAAAATATATTACAAAATTATTTAAGGAGTTTTATAAACGCAAGGACATACTTCAGAGTATTGTGTTAAAAATCAATGTATCGCAAAATGTTAAAATAATCTCAAGTACCTCCGAGCCTCTCCCTGACAAATTATGCAAAACATACCCTCGATTAAAGTTGACAAATAAATTATGTAACTATTTCTTTCTGGTATTGTTTGTAAAAGTGACAATGGACAAATATGCATGCTATTTATTACATTGCGCCATATTTATATTGGTGCCGATCAAGCAATATATCAATGCCATGGAATGAAGGATAGAGTCTCATGTTCTTCTTGCTTAGAACGAACGAACTTAAACATTAATCTTTAGAAATTAAACAACACAATGAAAGTAAACAACACAACAATGCATACATAAGAAAACATAGCTCCATAAGCAGAAAAATATTTCGTCCATCGCTCAAGGAAGTTCGAATGTGCTAGACCATGGTGTTCTTCTTCTTGTTGATGACTTCCTTAATTATAGACTCGAGATCCTGAACCTTGAAAGGCTTGGGCACAAAAATATCAGCACCAGCACTTATGAACACCTCCATGGCATCATCATCAGCTGACATCCCAACAATCTTCACATCAGTTTCCCCCATAGCACGGATCTTTACAACTGCCTATTAAGCAACACAACAAGAGAATTTTTAGTTTATTTGCAAACTTAAATCAAGGACTTATGTTCAAATCAATACATTTCTAAAAATTGTAAATACATTGAAAATCCAAAGAGGAAGCTAAGCACCTCAGGACCAGTCATGATGGGCATGTCCTTATCGCAAAAAATAATGTCAAACTTCTTGCCCTCAAGGAATAGGTCAACTGCTTCTTTTCCATTCACGGCGAGAGTAATCTCACATTGAAAATTGTGTAACTTCTGCGAGAGGACCATCCTTTGAACTGTGTTGTCCTCAACAACCAGTGCCTTCACAGAGGAGGACCCTTGGGCCTTGGATGCCATGATCAACTAAATGAATTTGAAAATAGAATAAAGAAATTAGTTATTCCCTTACACACTCATGCCAAATACACGCAAGGAGATTGTTATTCTTGAAAAGAGTCAATAGAAAAATGTAATATTAATTAGTGACATCATAGTTTCACTAATATAGAATTCCCAAAACATGATCAATAAGTAATAGAAGAAATATGGTACTTTCCATACTATAGATTGATGATTGTTATATGCATGATTAATTTTGCATGTTTTCCATTTATGAAATCATGTAGCTCCAAAAAATAGACGCATCCAAATAACATCAACATAGAAAATAAACCATAAAAAATGGCAACATGTATGTATAGAGGCATAAACATGGATGTCAACACAAGCGTACTATATAGATCAAATGAACTACTTACACCCTACACATATATAACCTCACCTCTTGTAAACTCATGTATATAATACATGGATACAAAAACTATAAAGGGTGGATGCTGAAAAAAGATTGATAAACAAAGGATGGAGTAGGGATATGAAGGCTAAGGCTAGAACTTACAATGGAGGAGATGGAGGACGAGGAGGTCCAGGAGGAAGAGAATGGAGATCTTCCCGCTCTTGCTGCTTGACTGCTTGGTGATGGTGTGCTTTGTACCCTGATTATGTTGTGTTATATATAGAGGGCCGAAGGGAAGATGCAGCTCATGGCCAGCCATTCTCCATCGCCTTCACGATGCAAAAATCCGCACCGCTCTCCACTCAAATAAATATGGCAAACCAATATTGGGAGATTTTATTAAATAATGATCCATCTTTCCAGATATGCAAGATTTCCCGCTTCTATATTGATAGAGGGGCATGTTGGGTAGCACGAGAGAAGTGATGGAGGGTGGATATGAAGAAGAACATTGGCGACATAGAGGATCAGGGGAGAGTGTCGATCAGTGGTGGGTAGGTGGGATATGATGCGTTATAAATGTTCATATATTCAAATATATTGCATAAATGCAAGGAAATGCTTTATAGTATCATGTTAAAAAACAATATATCACAGAATATTAGGAAATCTAAAGAGATCCTCACCTTTCTCCTATGAATTATGCAGAAACAATATTAAACGCATTAAATAATTATATTTAACTATTTACTTTTTTGATATTTGTTTATATATGTGTCAATGGGAAATATGCATGCTACTTATTACATTGCATGGTGTCAGTTTATATGTCTCCAATGTATCAATGCACCTTGTTTGGGTACAGTGAATTACCACCATACACAGATAGACCGGCAGACACGCCAGCACAAGAAATCAACCCGACGTATGATTTTACAAGCGTAAAAGGATGGAAGACATTGTACAAAGAGTTCTTTATTGATATACGCAACTTTACAACGTCAACTTACAAGGCTCCAAGTCTCAACAATGTATTGAGGTCAGAGCAGTCACTACAAAAATAGACACATCTGTGACATTATGCCCCAAACCAAAACTTGTTCTGTCATGGATGTGGCACTTCCATGACGAGAATTGTGACAAAAACACATATCATCATAAATGTGGTGTGGTCCTACTTCTACGGCAAAAAGTTATGACAAAATTGGGTGTTACCATCCTAGGCACGTTGGAGTCGCACCTACATGACATTCCTTGGGCCGTCCCTGACATAAAAGATCGTGGTAGAAGTGAGGATGAGAATTTTTTGGGTATTTCCTGGTATACAGTGGGCAATCGGTTGGTGGTCAGGCCCAAGCGATGCAGTACATAGGACTACCAACAACACTTCGAAACCCACATATATCACTTGCTATCGCTCGGCCCATAGTTGAGCCCCATGTTTCTTGTGTCTTAGTTTCTCCTCGGGCTGAAGGATGAGTTGCGATTAGTGTCCGCCTTCAGGCCCCAAGTTAAATCACCCGAGCTACAATTTTTTTATTCTATCTTAGAGGAAGAACTCAAGCAATAACAGGTTCCGTGCACCAGTACCCCGTGCGTTGCTATGTCTCCATCGTATCTCCGTCTAGAAAGCAAAAGTGTGTATGTTTGGATAATCTTTCTAGCATTTGATCAATGAAAGGTAGAGGGTAATGATCCTTTTTAGTAGCTTTATTTAATTTCAAAAATCAATTACCATTCTATAACCTTTAACAATTCTTTGTGGGATCAATTCATCTTTATCATTAGGAACAACAGTAATACCTCCCTTCTTAGGGACACAATGGACAGGACTTACCCACTAACTATCAGCAACGGGATAAATTATACCTGCCTTGAGAAGCTTTAGTATTTCTTTTCTTACCACTTCTTTCATCTTAGGATTTAACCGTCGTTGGTGATCAACAACCGGTTTAGCATCTTTTTCCAATTTTATTTTGTGCTAGCATAGAGTGGGACTAATGCCCTTAAGATCATCAAGAGTATATCCAATAGTAGCACGGTGCTTCTTCTGAGTTTTCAATAATTTTTCTTCTTCATCCTCTGAAAGGTTAGCACTAATAATAATAGGATATATCTTCTTTTCATCAAGAGTATCAGGCAATGGTTTAAGCTCAAACACGGGATCACCCTTGGGTGGAGGAGGATCCCCAAGAATCTCTACAGGCAAGTTGTGTTTCAGAATAGGTCCCTGTTTAAAGAATACTTCATTTATTTCCCTTCTTTCGTTCATAAACATATCATTTTCATGGTGTAGCAAATATTGTTCTAAAGGATCACTAGGAGGCACGGCAATAGAAGCAAGGCCAATAGTTTCATCTTTACTAGGTAATTCTTTATCATGGGGTTGTCTACGAAATTTAGCAAAATTAAAATCATGAGACATATCCCCTAAACCAACAGAAACAATATCCTTTTTGCAGTCTATCTTAGCATTAACAGTACTCAAGAAGGGTCTACCAAATATAATGGGACAAATGTCATCTTGTGGGGAACCAAGAACAAGAAAATCAATGGGATATTTAACTTTCCCACACAAGACTTCAACATCTCTATCAATCCTAACCGGTGAAATAGTATCTCTATTGGCAAGCTTAATTGTAACATCAATACCTTCTAACTCAGCAGGTGCAATATCATGCATAATTTCTTCATATAAATAATGAGGTATTGCACTAGCACTAGCACCCATATCACATAAGCCATGATAGAAATGATCTCCTATTTTAACCGAAATAACAGGCATGCCTACAACAGCTCTATGTTTATTTTTAGTATCGGGTCTAGCAATTCTAGCAGCTTCATCACAAAAGTAAATAACATGCCCATCAATATTATCGACCAAGAGATCTTTAACCATAGAAATACTAGGTTCAACTTTAATTTGCTCAGGGGGTGTAGGTGTTCTAGTATTACTCTTACGAATCAGAGTTGAAGATTTAGCATGATCCTTTATTCTAACAGGGACAGGTGGTTTCTCAATATAAGCGGTAGGAACAATGGGATCAACATTATAAGTGATAGTATTTTCTTCAACTTTAATAGGTTCAACTACTTTTACTTCAATGGGAGGATGATGTTTAAGCCACTTCTCTGTAGGGAGATCAACATGAGTAACAAATGATTCACAGAAAGAAGCTACTATCTTAGAGTCAAGTCCATATTTAGTGCTAAATTCACGAAAAGCATCGGTATCCATAAAAGATTTAACACAATCAAACTTAGGAGTTATACCTGACTCCTTACCTTCGTTGAGTTCCCAATCTTCAAAGTTGCGTTTAATTCTTTCCAATAAATCCCATTTGAATTCTATAGTCTTCTTCATAAAAGATCCAGTACAAGAAGTATCGAGCATGGAGCGATTACTGAGAGAAAGCCGAGCATAAAAAATTTGAATAAAAATTTCTCTTCAGAGCTCATGATTGGGGCATGAATATAACATTGACTTAAGCCTCCCCCAAGCTTGAGCGATGCTTTCTCCTTCGCGAGGCCAAAAGTTATATATATATATATATATATATATATATAATTACGATCACGATGAACCAGATGCATAGGATAAAACTTCTGATGAAATTCCAATTTCAATCGGTTGTAGTTCCATGATCCAATATCATCACATATGCTAAACCATGTCAATGCCTTTCGCTTCAAAGATAAAGGTAAGACCTTCTTCTTGATAACATCCTCGGGCATACCTGCAAGCTTAAATAATCCACAAACTTCATCCACATAGATTAGGTGCAAATCGAGATACAATGTTCCTTCTCCAGTAAAAGGATTAGCTAGCAGTTTCTCTATCATACCCGAAGGAATTTCAAAGTAAACATTTTCAGTAGGCTCAGTAGGTTGAGGAGCAACTCTTTGCTCTATTGGTCAGGGTGAAGATACCCCGAACAAGCCCCTCAAAGGATTATGTTCCATAGTAACAAGTGACAGTAAATTTTAGCACACTATATAAATTTTTCCTTACCCAATTCCACCTACAAAAGGCGGTTCACTCCCCGGCAACGGCACCAGAAAAGAGTCTTGATGACTCACAAGTATAGGGGATCTATCATAGTACTGTCGATAAGTAAGAGTGTCGAACCCAACGAGGAGCAGAAGGAAATGATAAGCAATTTTTAGTAAGGTATTCTCTGCAAGCACTGAAAATATCTGTAACAGATAGTTTTGTGATAAGGTAATTTGTAACGGGTAACAAGTAATAAAAGTAAATAAGGTGCAACAAGATGGCCCAATCCTTTTTTAGCAAAGGACAAGCCTGGACAAACTCTTATATAAAGGAAAGCGCTCCCGAGGACACATGAGAATTATCACCAAGCTAGTTTTCATCACGCTCATATGATTCACGTTAGTTACTTTGATAATTTGATATTTGGGTGGACCGGTGCTTAGGTACTGCCCTTACTTGGACAAGCATCCCACTTATGATTAACCCTTCTTGCAAGCATCCGCAACTACAAAAGAAGTATTAAGGTAAACCTAACCATAGCATGAAACATATGGATCCAAATCAGCCCCTTACGAAGCAACGCATAAACTAGGGTTTAAGCTTCTGTCACTCTAGAAACCCATCATCTACTTATTATTTCCCAATTACTTCCCCTAGGCCCAAACAATGGTGAAGTGTCATGTAGTCGATGTTCACATGACACCACTAGAGGAAAGACAACATACATCTCATCAAAATATCAAACGAATACCAAATTCACATGACTACTTATAGCAAGACTTCTCCCATGTCCTCAGGAACAAACATAACTACTCACAAATCATATTCATGTTCATAATCAGAGGGGTATTAATACGTATAAAGGATCTGAACATATGATTTTCCACAAAATAAACCAACTAGCATCAACTACAAGGAGTAATCAACACTACTAGTAACCCACAGGTACCAATCTGAGGTTTTGAGACAAAGATTGGATACAAGAGATGAACTAGGGTTTGAGAGGAGATGGTGTTAGTTAAGATGTTGATGGAGATTGAACCCCTCCAGATGAGAGGATCGGTGGTGATGACGATGGTGATGATTTCCCCCTCCCGGAGGGATGCTTCCCTGGCACAACAGCTCCGCCGGAGCCCTAGATTGGTTCCGCCAAGCTTCTGCCTCGCGGTGGTGGAGTTTCGTCCCAAGAGCTTGCTTATGATTTTTTCCAGGGCAAAAGACTTCATATAGCCAAAGATGGGCACCGGAGGCCTGCCAGGGGGCCCACAAGACAGGGGGCGCGCCAGGGGGTAGGGCGCGCCCCCCACCATCGTGGATGGTGGGTGGCCCCCCTCTTGTGCTTCCTTTGCCCAATATTTTTTATATATTCTAAAAATGACTCCTGTGGAGTTTCAGGACTTTTGGAGTTGTGCAAAATAGGTCTCTAATATTTGCTCCTTTTCCAGCCCAGAATTCCAGCTGCTCGCATTCTCCCTCTTCGTGTAAACCTTGTAAAATAAGAGAGAATAGGCATAAGTATTTTGACATAATGTGTAATAACAGCCCATAATGAAATAAATATCGATATAAAAGCATGATGCAAAATGGACATATCACTGGTCACCGAGCACTATCGCAGAGCTGGAAGCCGCAGGCGTCAGCGAGGTCTCCGCGGAGCCCGCGCGAGCTCGTGTACATGCCAGCGCCAGTGTCCGTGCCCATGCGCGCCCCTCCACCCACCTTGGCGCCGGCCCCCGTGCGTTTGTTGCACCCACCGCGCCCCTCCAACCACCGTGCCGCCGCCCCCCGTGCGTTTGGCTGCACCCGCCGCACACGTGCCCCTGCCTGTGCGCGCCCCTCCACCCATCGCGGCGCCGGTCCCCGTGCGTTTGGCTGCACCCACCACGCTCGTGCCCGTGCCCATGTGCGTGCCCCCCTCAGCGGCATGGGACGCTACCGTCGACCGCTACCTCTCAACGGCGCCAGTTTCCATCCTCCTGCGCCCCGCCCGTCGATCGCGCGACGACATGATGTTTGATTTATAGGTGAAGAACATTTTGTGCTGCCTTGAAGACTTCAACAACAGCGTCCCAGAGGACGACAATGACAATGACGGCACGGCACGCCACCTCCGCTGCCGCCAGAAATAGTTTTTTGGGGGTTTAATATTGTATCGTGAATTCTTGATCATATGAATATAAATTCGTAGTGTGACTGAATGAAAGATATGGTTTGAACAAACTTGTGTTTTTCTCTCTTAATGTACAGACTTATCAAACGATTTTATTTTGAAAAAAACATCAATGGTTTTTAAATATAAAACACTCATCGCAAACGTTTTAGTTAGAACACCTGTATGGAAACCGACAGCTTCCCAAGGAAGCCAAGGGAAATGTGCCGAGCAGGATTTCTGCATCCCTTCAATGCAAACGGTTGGTTTGCATGACCCGTGTGCAACCATGTACAAACAATTCGGTAAGATTTGCATATATGTCCTTTTGGGTATGTTGCCATTTGTCAAACTGGAAAGATTGACATTTGTTTATCTAGTAACATTGCCATTTGTCAACCTTGTAACACTGCAATTTGTGAAAATATGCAGCTAAAAATCACTAGCACTATCTAATTTTTGCAACTAAAATCACTAGCACTGTTCATATGGACACCACTAGCAGGCATGAGTTGATGGACGCATATGCAAATGTACCATTGATTACATACAAAAAGTTATCAACCCACAATGACAACGAGGATACATGTTGGATTATATATCATTTCCAACAAAACATTCTAGTAAAGTAAAGTTTTTCTCACACAACAAATAACAAAGAGATGAAATGAACTTCAGATCAACCACTCATCGGCGTTGGAAACGCTTGCTTTGAACCAGAAGTGATTCTCTGGGAAGGGCCAGCTACTGTCAATCTTGAGACCAAGGCGGGACTGATCATCCAGGCTAAAGCGGCCTATGTCAGGACCCATATTGGGATCATTGGGAAGCATAGCAATGTTGGAGGTATAGATATAGTTTCTTCTCACAAATGGTAGTAACGCTGTGTCAAAAGCAGCTGGATCGCCTTCCACCATCATTGGATAGTTTTTTCCAAGGAAGAGCGAGTTTCCTCCAAGACTTTCAACACTGAACCAGGGAGAAGGTGTTGGCGCTAGTACACTATAGTATCCATCCCAAATACCCTGCAACGGATGTTGGAATAGGTTTGGAGAGTGCAACCATGCGAGACAACACCTGCTTCCATAGTAACATCAGCAGTGCCCTGTATACAGACAAGAAGAGGTGATCCATTAGAATAAGTTGGCAGGCGCCATTGAGTATATGGGTCCTGCTCGTCCTCATGCTCGTGATCATCAGCATCGTCATCTCCCCCTTGGTTATAAATTTTTTCAAGTATAGGTGGTGGAATGTTCACATGACCTTGGAAACACAAGAAGGTTAATTAGTAAAGGGAAACTAGCTAACTCGCATGCATGTGGATGAAACAATTACAATTACGGTGGAAGACTAATGTACCGAAAGCATCACGATTCCATGCAAAAACAGTGCCACGAGTGGTGGCAGCAAACACAAGACCCTCATATTGAATTGCATCACAGTACTCATCCGTGTACAGAAATTGATTTTTGAGCAATATTCATCGAGGCATGGAAGTAAGGACGGGAACAAGCTTGTCGAAGATAGCAACAACATCATAGTTCGTGTAATCCCAAGAGCGGTTGGGAACTCAAAAAATTGCTATCTTCCATAGACGACAGTCACCATGATCATATTTGAAATCACGTAGAATGCCGCTGTACTCAACCTCTCGGCAGTCGTCTAACATTTTTGGAAGTGGAACCCGGTGATGAGTGTACACATTCACAAGTTCCCACTCGCATTTGTACCCAATATAAACAACCCAATCTCCATTTGCGCCTGCCCAAGCCTTGCCCCCAAGTGATGGCATCTTGACACCATACGTATCATTATCAAGCGGCATCAACTTGCACAAGGCGAGGCTTCCCTCGTCCCCACGCCAGTCAGCAGGGTCACGATGATGAAGATAGGGGAGATCAAACCGCTCCTGGACCCTTGGGTTCCATATAATGATGTTATTAGTTGAGTCAAGAATGGTCTTGAACGAACTTGCCATGCTAGCTGAGGTGATGACGTCGCACCGATCAATGAGTTCATCCATCGCGTCATCATCCAGATCGGGGCAAGAATAACGGGGTCGTTTTCAGCCTGTTCCCTCCATGGAGAAGATGATCGAACAATGGCAGAAGGAAGGGTGAAGGCAAATGGAGGAGGGAGGAAGAGCGTGCGATAGCAGTTCCAAATCGATAGGGAAAGGCGAAGAGTTGGTGGACGGTTGTCACGATACACGAAGAGGCGCCTGGGGAGCGAACGGTTGCCACAGAGGTCACACACTGACGACAAGGGCCGAGTGAACCGCATGTGTATATCACACACACCTTGATCTGGCTGACCGTTACTTTTGTGTTGCCTAATCACAAACAGTTCATCCGAGTGAACCGTATGTTGTATATCGCACACACCTTCATCTGGCTGCCTATTTCTTTTGTGTTGCCTAATCATAAACAGTTCATCCGAGTAAACCATATGCTGTGTATCGCACACGCCTTCATCTGGCTGCCCATTTCTTTTGTTCCTCCTCATTGTAGATAGTTAATTAAACTGAACCGTATGCCCTTCACCGCACACGCCACTAAAATCTGAACCGTGTTTGATGCATCCGTCATCGCAAACATTTTATACATTTTTTGACAGTTTTCATACATCACCGTTTGTGATTATTGCATCACACATAGTTTCTCGAAGGGTCTCTGATCGTAGTGTCACGTTAGCAGCATCCGGCAGTAGTGGGTAGATGGTGACACACCGGCCATACCGCAGTACACCATTCCAAGATTGCCAATCCGGCAAAGTGCCGCTGTCGTCATCAACCTCTTCAACTAAGAGAACGAGCCGGAGCAGGCTAGGGAGTAAGAACAGCCGTGCGCCGCCGAGCATGATGGTATCAACGCGCCCTAGTGCTTGAATGGTTCAATGTTTAAACATGTGTTTGTCGCCCCCCATGGAGCGGAGCAGATCAAGAGTGTTAAAGCGCCGCCGCGCAAGAGCAGGAGTACGCCGCCGTGCATCAGTTGCAGTTTTCCACAATTAATTGGGCAACTATCTTGTTCTTAATTAACTAAAAGGCAAAGCTTTTGCTTCTTCCGGCCAGTTTTATGTAAAAAAAATGATGTAAGTTTGAATGTAAGTGATCCAGTATGTAAAGATTACACACAACTTCCAAAAGCAAAAACATCTGTGATAGTAGGGAGTAGGTCGCACACGGTGACCAGCAGGAAACACCATAAAGGCGAGGAGGCAACTCTTATCAGGAAGGGGCGGCTTCACTTCTGCTAACCGAGTGGAATAGAACGTAGAAGTTAAGCGTGTTGGGGCTGGAGGATTCTAAGTATGGGTGAACGGGTGGGAAGTTTCATATCTCAAGCTTCATTTAAGTGCCATGATATGGTCATTGCCGACATTTAGCAGCTAAATGTGTCTGTAGTGACCTATCATGCCGATTATATAAACCTTGAGATACTTGTTTTGGTAATTTTTAGAATGAAGTTTTTTGTTGTTATTTCTTGTTTTCAAAAATCCAAGAGTGATTGAGATCGGTGGGCCCACACAATATATCCTTTTAACCCAATGTACGAGAAGGGTTTAACCATGACGGGTTCCTCATCTAACCCTTTAACCCAACGTACGAGAAGGGTTTGACCATGATGGGTTCCTCTTGCTCTGTGTGGCATGTTAGACCAAATTAAGTTTGAGCACATGCATTGGATACCCCCCTCACCCTGCCTCGAAGTTGGGGAACTGGTATCGTACGTCTTGAACCTGGGTTGAGGGTATGGTGTTCGGTTTGTAATGTAGTTGGTGCCCCATCGAAGTTGTGCATTGGGGATTTGAACACATCACACACCACCTATACATATTTTTGGGCCACATGCTGAGTATAGGGGGTCTTCTCATCGACCATGTCTCCCTTGTGTGGTTTTAGACGACATGCATATCTATGGGCTCCCTGAGGTCTATATATATCATCCCTTTCACCGAAAATGAGGGGGTTTGGCCATGAATGGATTCCTCCTAGTTCGTGTTAGGGCGGGTCAAGGTGACCTCTTTGAGCAAAGTTCAAGCTCATGTGTTCTCAGGATTCCCTCCCACACACTCAAATTGGTGGGATGGGCCGACACCCTATGTATGTCGTCCTTAATTACCTAGCTTTCATGGGGTTGTCTGTATCAAGAGGTAGACGCCACATCACAATTGTACATTATTTGGTATTTAAAACACAATACTCGTTGCAACATACATCATTTTGGGCCGCATGCAGGCGTTGCTGGTTTTGTGGCCACTATAGTGCGGTTTTTGATGATGGTCCAATCTATGGGCCCAAGCGGTGTATTCTATCCCTTTTTGTTTGACAACAATAGTTGTCGTTTAACAAAGTGATAGATTCACTGGTCCGTCTTATGGTAGGTCATAGCGACATGCATGTATGACCAAAGTACGAGTACGTGCATGCGTCCCGCCGACACGAAATGGGGGTGGGGCAAGCACCCTAGCTATGACCTTAGCCTGTCATTATAGATATATCCAAGAGGGCTTTCCGGTTTGTGAGGCATGTGCCACCAAAGTTGTACATTGTGTATTTAAACATCACACCCTTTATTCCTACATCTATTTGGCCACTTCCAGGTGGTTATTGTCTTCTGGCCCCTCTCACCCGATCTTCAATTATGCGCCCACCCATGGGCCCACGCAGTCAAAGTTCTGCATTGGGAATTTGAACACCACACACCACCCTTTTCGTTCATATATATTTGGGCCACATGCTGGTGTGGTTGTCTTTTGACCCTCTCTCATGTTTTTTATTTCCAAATGGTGCAATATATGAAGACTCGGATGACGTGCAATGGACACGGGTGCACTGACTTAACCGTGTGTGATCCTCATGCCCTGTAAATCACCACAACTTCGCAAGAACGAGCAAGGATGAAGGTACAGGATATTTAGGATGAATTCCATGTCTGAGTCTAAAAATTTGGACGAACTATGTGCAATAGACAAGCTAGCTAGAAATCTAAAAACAAACTACCTGCCTTGAACGATGCAAAAAATCACCGGTTTCGCCGCTTTTCCTTATTAGAAAGAATTATTCTTTTTGGACTGTGCGTGATCTTGGTTTCTCCCGCCCTGCTTCAATTTCTTTAACCAAATTTTAGTAGTCACGGTATTTCAACCATCACCCCCACTCCTCCACCACCAATATGCTTATAGTAAAAATCCAGTAGTCAAGGCATTTGAACTATGCCCTCCCTCGTCCACCACCGTCTCCACCCATCATTAGTTAAATTGTTTGTAGCCTCGGTGTATCCTCAAACACCACCTTGCCCCCTCCCCCCACTACAACCCCAAGATCGCCGCCGCTGCCGCCAACCCCTGCCGGTCTGCCCATGCCTCCTAGCTTAGATAATAAAGTTCAGGTTACCCAGTGATTCCCATACCATGGGTGCCCCTGAGTTTTTAGATGAGGCCTGCGGTGTCCCTCCCCACCAGATCCACATCCCCTACTCCAGAGATTCGCAACATAAGCCTGACCACATATCTCGGGGAGCCTGATGAGCGTACATCAAAAAAGAGGTTTATCATGGCCTATATAGTGAATGATGGCGAGGTGACCACCGTTCGCCCCGACCTGTCGATCTCGGAGCAACACCTCACCATTGAAGCCGGCGAGGACATTGACTATGTTGCCATGCCGACGACTTCACGTTAGCGGGCTGGCATATTACTGCATCTCGGGAAAGTTGGCTACGACATCAAGCTCGTCGACAGCGACGGCTTCACGTGGGCCATGTCACAGGTTAAGTGGTCCATCCCCAAGCCCTCAAGTTCAACTATTGTCGATCTCTTCGAAGGCCTTGCTGGTGATCTCCTCCACTGTGCGGTCAAGGATTTATGATCCTTGTATGTCATCGAGCCGCCCATGTTGTCATTTCTAAAGGACAGGTTCCATGGCGGTGGCTTGGGATCCTCAACTGCCAAGTTAGATCTCATCGACCACGGCCATGAGAAGGGCACCCACAAAGGCTCTTCCAAGGCGAAACAGCCCATCGGCGACATCAGGGAGCGCACCATGGGTTTGTGCTCTTCCAAGTGGAAGGATCCCATCCATGACAAGTGAGGCAATATCCTATTAGAAAATCTTACTTTTTCTAGCAAGCCAACCTGTACCCTTTGTTGTAGTACCTTTTGCCATGTGGTATTTTAACTATGTTGTGTTTTATTATTTCAGTTATGCAAAAATGTAACGTTCAATATTGTTATGTGATGTTTCAGTATGAATTGTTCACTTCAGTTTCACGAATGGCTATATTTGGTTCTATCCAGTGAGGAGATTCCTTTTGTTTATATGTATTTGTTTGCTATGTTGGTTGCCGTGAGCATTTGTCTAGTTATCAAGTAGATGCCTTGATTATCTGTTTTTGGTTGTTAGGTTGGTTGCAGTGAGCATTTGTCTAGTTATCAAGCAGATGACTTGTTTATTTGTATATGGTTGTTAGGTTACTTGCAGTTGCGCATTTGCCAAGTTCTCAAGCAGATGCCTTGTTTATGTGTATTTTCTTGTTAGGTTGGTTGCAATGAGCAGATATGTCTTGTTTATCTATATTTGCTTGTTAGGTTGGTTGAAGTGAGCCTCTGTCCAGTTTTCAATGGCTATACTTGGTTGTTATACTGATCATATATGCCTTGTTTATTTCAGTTATTGACAATGTGATATTCATTATGTGCAAACCGGAACTGTGCAGTTTGATTTCATCAATACCAGTTTGAACGGCTATATTTGGTTCCTATTATGCCCGTTGTTGTTCACACATGCCCTTTATTTCAGTTTTACACTTTTATCCAGTGTGATGTTTAAGCGAGCCGCGTTCTATTCATTTTCAACAATACCAATTTGGATTACAATATTTGGTGGTTGTTAAGCCTATTGTAGTTAACATTCCCTTCCATTTTTTATCCGCTTTAAAAACATGCTGAAATCAACACATTCAAGCTATCATTTGGAGATGATGTTGTTTACCATGGCTATATTTGTTTGATGTTAAGCTTGTTGTACTTATCATGCCTTTCCATGTACTTATGCAGGACAACAACGGGAGTGGCTAACATTTTCCACCGAGGTTAGTTTCATCCCTCAATTTGTACTCCCCCGGTAATTCCATAATATAGTGCATATATATCCATGTCTGCACACTCTTTACCTTCTAATATTGACTTGTTGCTTGTAGGTACTTATGTCCTTGGCAAAGATCCACGCATTGACCATTTTTGTGTATGGGGCATTGAGATATTCATGAACTAGCATCAAGTGAGGAAACTGATAAGGATTATTAGCAAAAATATACGAACGGTGGCAATTGAATTCTTTTACGCTCTATCGAACACAAAAGTGAGTTGTAGGATGGTAACTACGAACCATGTAGCCTTCTCTTTTTACCGCTCGTAATGAGTTGTTAGTCAACTATATCTGAATCTTTTCCGTTTGCACTGGTACCCAAACAGTTTACTCAAGAAACCTCACAAAGTACATGATTGGTGGACATGCAATGAATGTGAAAGTATTTCATCGAGACTATAATGGGCATCCAGAAGTCCTAATGATGACAATGAAGGATGGGAGGGTTGGCCTAGAGTCGTGCACGCATTACGCATGGAGGATGGCACAATATGGGCACTCTGCTTCACCTTCTCCAGCAACCAGAATGTCTTTTGCCTCTCTCTTTACAGTCTTTAGTACAACCATGGTGCATCATTCTTTACTTGGTGCTTTTGTAGTTCTTCGGTATATGTACATCTGCATCAAATTATGCATTCATCCTTGAACCTATATTTGTAATAAACATGGTTCGATATGAACTAAGTGATTGCTTACTTTCAAATTCAAAATCTATTAATTTTAAATGCAGGGACTAAATTAGGGATAAATCAGGCATAAATTATGTTCTATGGGCCAGTACACTGCACATAGTTTGTGAAAGAAAAATGTGTGTGAGAAAGATCAAGATCAAACACGCTTCTCACATCCACTACGTGTGCGATGAATCTCTACTGCACACACGATCAGCCAAGAAAAAACGTGTGAGATATACAACAACATCGCACATAGTTCCTTCTTATTAAATCTTTGCGAAAGTCACCTTATCACACATGCTTGGCAATTATGGACTGTTTATGATGCCGTGCGCATCCTAAACGTTTGCTCATAGAAGAACACATGCGATAGGCCTTCATCCGACGCGGGTACGACAGATGAAGCATGTGGTATATATTCAAGCTTCGCATATAGTTTTGTAGGGACAATTGTATGCACTCTTACATCGAATCGCATACAGTCAAGGAAAAGTAAATGTGTGTGATTGTTTGCTTATCATACATGTTCTATAATCGTGAACAAATTGTGATGGGGTGCACATCGTAAAGGTAGCACTACCGAATGCCGGCGGTGATGGTAATGTGAGCACAAACGAGTAGGAAGGATGGAGCATCTGGGATATTCGACAAATCACAAACAGTTGTCTAAAGACTCGCGTTGGGGATAGATGCCGGCATCGCATACGCTTAGTTATGCAAAATGTATGCATTGCTACTCCCTATCCCCGACGGTTTCTGGGTCGTGTGGGAAGGACCCCCTATCGCACACACAAGCAAGGCGACAATTTCAAATGCCGCCGCAGGAAGGGGTTAAAACCCGTTTGTATAGAATCACACTATACCAGTGATCTTTGGCACCCTCTTGTGTATGCGACGGTTTACTATTCTTGACTATGATGAGGCCCAAAGAACAGTTAGCAAATCATCGACAACTAGAGTCGAGCCCCAATTCCGGCACGTGCAACCGCACCACCATGACCCAGAGCATATGATTACAGTCGTTAGCACCAGATGACGGACACCAGTGCAATGGGAACTATTTACTTGTCCCCATGGGAACTTCTAGCTGATAGTGAGGAACACCATTTTTTGTTTTCTCTTTTTTTGCACTTTCCAGGAGAATAATTTTTTGGTCAAAAAACTAAGAAAAAATAAGTCGCTAATTTTCTAGTCTAGAAGGTCCCAAGAAGCGGAGAAGGTGGTGCGCATGGGCCCCTTGTGCTCCCAACTCACGACTAGGGGGGCGCGACCCAGGGCCACAGGGACCCCATGGGCACCCCTCCACCACCTCCATGTTCCCCTGACTTTGTACACTCCTTAAACTTGTATATATAGAGGCATAAACATGGATACCAACAAAAATGTACTATATAGATCAAAATGAACTACTTCTACACTACACGGAAATACCATCACCTCTTATAAACACATGTTTGTAAAACATGGATACAAAACCTACTACAAGCTGGATGATAAAAAAGGTACAACAACAAAGGATGAAATAGGGATATGTAGGCTGAAGCAAGAGCTTATAATGGAGTGGATCATTCCAATATCACCCATTCTTTCTCTCTCATGCTTGCATTATATTTTGCTACTGTTGTTCGATAGTTCCTATTCTGATGCATAGCCTGCTTTTGTAACCTGTTGTTGTTACTTTACCTGATATCCTACATGCTTAGTATAGGTTGGTTAGTGATCCATCAGTGACCCCTCACTATTGTCCTTGTTACCCCACTTTGTTACCAGCGACTCGATCAATGTGATCGACGTGCAGAGACCGGCACATCACCCCCCTTAGTTGTATGACTCTACAAAGATACTATCGAGTGTCAAGGGTGATACCTCGTATCGCACTCCTGATGATATCTCTGTAGCGTAGTTAATCGGTCGAGGATTATAGAGGGTGATTCCTCGTTCACCACTCCCGATGATGACTCTATCGTGGAACACCTCAAGAGTGAAACCTCCGAGGGTGATTCCTCCAAGGTCACCTTGACGGTTACGTCTAGGAATACATTGAGGGTGATTCCTCAGATTCCTCCTTGATGATATGGACACATAGATACCATGACCTTCACCTCAGTCCTTTGTTCAAGTCGGGTCAAGCCAAGGGGTACCCGCGAGAGTTATTGAAGTCGGGTTGACCATGAGGGTACCCATGAGATAATGACGAGGCACGACCAGGCAGGCAAACCGCCCTACAGAGGGCCTTGTCGTAAGTCCGCGAGATGGGGCGACAGGATCACTAATCATCTCCGCGTGGTCCCAAGACACTAACGGGTTTGGATATGTGATCTGAGTAGGCCTCTGGCCTTTTCGCACTAACCACCATGCAGGATAAGCATGGGAACTTTGCGTCGTATGATTCTTCTGAAAGCTCACATACGTCAGCACTTGAGCGGCACACGCCCGGGTGGTCTGCGTAAGCACCTGCTTTGTATAAAGAGGTAGCCAGGACTGATCCCGACCGCTGATACGTCTCCAATGTATCTATAATTTTTGATTGTTCCATGCTATTATATTATTTATCTTGGATGTTTTATATGCATTTATATGCTATTTTATATGATTTTTGGGACTAGCCTATTAACCTAGAGCCCAGTGCCCGTTTCTATTTTTTCCTTGTTTTTGAGTTTCTTAGAAAAGGAATATCAAACGGAGTCCAAACGAGCTAAAAATTTACGGTGATTTTTTATGGACTAGAAGAATCCCCTAAAGCAAAAGAGTTGGGCCAGAAGAGTCCTGAGCCAACCAGAAGGTTGGAGGGCGCGCCCTACCCCCCTCCCAGGCACATCCTACGTCCTTGTCGTTGACTCGTGGACCCCCTGACTTGTTCTCGACGCCAAAAATTCCTATAAATATAGAAACCCCCAAAAATAAGCCTAGATCGGGAGTTCTGTTGCTTCAAGCCTCTGTATCCACCAAAAACCAACCGGGACCCTGTCTCGGCACCCTGCCGGAGGGGGAAACCATCACCAATGGTCATCTTCATCATCCCGGCGCTCTCCATGACGAGCAGCGAGAAGTTCACCCTCGGGGCTGAAGGTATGTACCAGTAGCTATGTGTTTGATCTCTCTCTCTCTCTCGTGTTCTTGATTTGGCATGATCTTGATGTACCACGAGCTTTGCTATTATAGTTGGATCTTATGATGTTTCTCCTCCTCTACCTTCTTGTAATGGATTGAGTTTTCCCTTTGAAGTTATCTTATCGGATTGAGTCTTTAAGGATTTGAGAACACTTGATGTATGTCTTGCATGTGCTTATATGTGGTGACAATGGTATTCACGTGATCTACTTGATGTATGTTTTGGTGATCAACTTGCGGGTTCTGTGACCTTGTGAACTTCTCAATAGGGGTTGGCACACATTTTCGCCTTGACTCTTCGGTAGAAATTTGGGGCACTCTTTGAAGTTCTTTATGTTGGCTTGAATAGATGCATCTGAGATTGTGTGATGCATATCGTATAATCAAACCCGCGGATACTTGTGGTGAAATTGGAGTATCTAGGTGACATTAGGGTTTTGGTTTATGTGTGTCTTAAGGTGTTATTTTACTACGAACTTAGGGCTATTTGAGACACTTATAGGAATAGCCCAATTGTCGTGGTGGGCGCACGAAAGATGCTATGGGATGGCTAAAGAGAGGAGGAGTCTCGAGGGCAATGGTGGGCTCTACAGGCGAGGTCGGCATGACCAAGCGTGGAACGCAAGACATACCTAGGTTCGGGGCTCTCCGGAGAGATAACACCCCTAGTCCTGTCGAGTGTGGTTTATATGTTACAGTAGAGGGTTCCTCCTAGAGCTGTGTTGAGGAAGAAGGGAGTCTGGCCAAGGCTTAGGTAGTCCCTCCTTCTTGGTTGTTGCTAGCTAGGTGTGTGTGATGATGAAGAGTTCACCCGTATGCATGAGGGCTCCTGGGGGGTTTTATAGGTGTACCCCTGGGGTACAATGGTAATGTTACAGAGCCGTGGGGCCGGGTTGTCAGTGTCTATGAACCCGGTGCTGGGACCCATCGGGTACCAGGTCTCGCCGGGTTCCTCGGGCACGGGACCCACCGGGTACGGTGGCACTGTTGGCCATCTTGTCGATCGTCAGGGCGTGGCCGAGTCAAGACGGCTACAATGGCGCTCCATCAGGTCGCCACTTGCCGGCGTCATGGGTGACGAGAGTGCACTGTTGCCACGCCGAGCCTGGTCAGCGGGTAGGTGGGGGCACTGTTGCCTCATCCAGCTGACCAAAGGCATGGGCAGGACACTGTGGCTTTGGTCATCAGTTGGTGGCGACTTGTCCCATCGTACTGCTGGGATGGGATGGCCGCTGACCCTTGGCCTGGCTGGAGTACACGCCAAGGGGAATTGGCTTGTTGGATAAGTCTTGGTGCGCCGAGTTCGGCTGCCTTGGGCTAGCTTATTGGAGAAGTCTTGCGGATTAGGCTGGGCTGAGGGGGCTTGGCCGGGTCGAGCGACACGGCCGAGCGCGAGCCGCCTTGAGAGGTGATGCCGGCCCGATTATTTTATCAAAGGATCCGGGTTCCGTTGCCTGCCCAGGGTTCATCCCCCCGACAGTAGTCCCCAAAGCTGTGACGGTCTGTCGTCTTTGGATGGAAGGGCCTTCGCAGTTTCTCCTTTGAAGGAGGTGAATCTTGAGGCCGCCGGGTCCGGCAACACCCACTGTGTGTCGGCTTCCGGATGCCGGGTCGCGTCATCTTGACAGTGGCGGGAAACTGAGGAGTCCACCGAATTTTTGGAGGCAATCTTTCGGGCTTCGCGCGGGCGCCATGTGGCGTTCGGGAGCCGGAGGGGCCTGACAGGCCACGTGCGCGATAGGACAGGGCGATGCACAGAGGCCCGGGGCCGCGCGCCTAAGGCCCACGCGTGCGGATTTATTGCAGCGTCCGTGAGTCGGTTGCCATTCTCGAGGTAGTTATTGCGTGTGTACGTGCGCAGTTATTGCGGGGAAGTGGGGGAGGCGAGCGCAAATGATCCCTCTTCCCCATGTTTTGAACCATGGCTTATAAATTGGGGCGAGGAGGGGGCGGTGGAAACCATTCTCACCCGTGCCCCCTGCCTTCGTCTTCCTTCCTCTGTTTCCTGCGAGCGCCGCGCACTACACCGCCCGTTGCTTCGAGCAGAGCTTTGCGGTCACCCTCTTCTTCTTCTCTTGCTTCTTCGTCGATGGCGCTGCCATCGGGGTCGTGGATGGGCTCGACCATCACCCTCGAGGACATCGCCCAGCTCCACGCCATGAGGCGCCTGCCGGGGGAGACGGAGGTCACCGCGTGCCTGCCACAGGGAGAGCGAGAGCTGCGGCCTGAGGGAACGGAGCGGGTCGTCTTCCTCCCGCACATCGAGCACGGGTTTGGTCTTCCTGCGAGCGGCTTCTTCCGTGACTTCCTGGAGTTCTTCGGGCTCCGGCCTCATCATCTGGGTGCCTGCACCATTGTGCAGCTGTGCGGCATCGTAACCCTCTGCGAGGGGTAGCTGGGGGTCGAACCTTCGACCGACCTCTGGGTCCGCTTCTTCTCCTTGAAGCAGCAGGGGCCGAGGGCCGGTGAGATGTCGGAGTGCGGGGCCGCCATTATCTCCAAGCGGGCGGGCGCTGACTGCCCGATGATACCACTAGAGGATTTTGTCAAGAAGTGGCAGAACTCTTTCTTCTACGTCTGCAACCTTGGCGCGGACCGCATCAACCTGCCACCCTTCATCAACTCGCCGCCGAAAGAGGAGCAGAACTGGGGGTACTACCCCAAGCACCCATCGCAGGAGGTGCTCAACATGTGCGAGCGGGTGTCGGTGATGAAGGAGCGGGAGGGGCTCAACGGCACCGACCTCATCACTGCCTTCATCGTCCATCGGGTGCTGCCGCTGCAGCAGCGCAGCCATCTCATTGGGGAGATGACCGGCCTCCAGGACCCAATCACATGGAGAACACGCGGCTGGGCGCGGACCTGGTCGCGCACAAGGTCAACGACGTCTCCAAGGCCAACCTCTAGGACGACTGGGAGTTCGGAAAGGCCCCGTACGGTCGCGTGAACCCGACACCCTCGGTGAGTCCTTGGTCTCCATTCTTTGCTGGCGCTTATCTTCTTGTCTGTCCCGACGCAATGCGGGAAGTGCTTCTGAATGCCATCCATCATCCTTATGACCGGGCACCGGGTGGACAAGGTGGTGGCATGGTTGAAGCCGGGTTGCCTCGGGTAGCGCTGACAGTGAGGCGACCACATGGGAAGGACAGCGTCGCACCGCAAGCCCCGGCCGCGAAGCGCGCAGAGGACCCGGCTGGGGTGGCAAAGCCGGCCGCCAAGAGGAGGCGCGTTGCGCCGCAGGAGAGGGCGGCGAGACCCGCCGTTCCGGTGGTGCTAGGGCAAGCTTTTCTTCCAGCCCAGACCGATTTACCGAGCAGCTTTGCTTGTCTTGTATTTACTTTATCTTGTGTTTTAGGTCGCCGATCTCACTGGCGGTGGCGGCGGCGGACGTGGCGGCCGCCGAGGGCGCCGCGTTTCGGAGGAGCCGGTCCGGCACCATCGACCGGGATGAGGAGGAGGAGGGGCGGGCAGATCCGGACCTTGGTTTGGACCCGTCCGATGCCGAAGGCCTGGCCTGGCGGGACCGAAACCGGGCCGAGGCGGAGCTGGAGGCGGCATCCACCCAAGCCTAGGTTAGCGCCGCGGTAGCATGGGCGGGAGCCGGCGAGGAACTGGCGTGGCCGGAGATGCCGGTGGGGACGGTGGCGGTGGAGACGGCCTTTGTGCCGTTGTCGGAGGGGGAGCGCGGCCATGATGGCCGCGTCGACGCGATGGACCTCGACCGGGAGATCGTGGTCGTTGGGGATGGTGTCCCACCGCGGACTAACGTGGTCGAGTAGGCGGGAGCTGGTGGAGGCGGTGGTGACGCCATCTTGGGGGAGGCGTCACGGATGGCGCCGGCTGTAACACCCACAATGCGGCTATATCTCCCACGTGTCGGGGCACGACTTAGAGGCATAGCCGCATGGTAGGCATGTCGCAAGAGGGGTAATCTTTACACATCCCATGTACTGAATAAGAAACGGATAAAGAGTCGTCTTACAATCTCCACTTCACACAATACATAAATATATCATACATCATCCAAAATACAATCAAGGTCCGACTACAAAACCAAAATAAAGAAAGACAACCCCAAATGCTAGATCCCCGATCGTCCCAACTGGGCTCCACTACTGATCAACAGGAAAAGAAACAACACAATGAACACGATCTTCATCGAGCTCTCACTTGAGCTTGGTTGTGTCACCTGCACTGGCATCATCGCCACCTGCAACTGTTTGGAAGTAACTGTGAGTCACGAGGACTCGGCAATCTCACACCCGCGAGATTAAGACTATTTAAGCTTATGGGTAGGAAAGGGTACTGAGGTGGAGCTACAGCAAGCACTAAGCATATATGGTGGCTAACTTACGCAAAAGAGAGCGAGAAGAGAAGCAACGCACGGTCGAGAAACTAATAATGATCAAGAAGTGATCCTGAAGCTACTTACGCTCAAGCTTAACACAAGACCGTGTTCTCTTCCCGGACTCCACCGAAAAGAGACCATCACGGCTACACACGTAGTTGATTCATTTTAATTAAGTTAAGTGTCAAGTTTTCTACAACCGGACATTAACAAATTCCCATCTGCCCATAACCGTGGGAACGGCTTTCGAAAGTTCAAAACCCTATAGGGGTGTCCCAACTTAGTCCATCACAAGCTCTCATGGTCAACGACGGATATTCCTTCTCCCAGGAAGACCCGACCAGACTCGGAATCCTGGTTACAAGACATTTCGACAATGGTAAAACAAGACCAGCAAAGCCGCCCGGATCTGCCGACAAATCCCGATAGGAGCTGCACATATCTTGTTCTCGGGGCACACCGGATGAGCCATACGTCGGGTTGACATAGACCCTGGTTGCCCAGGGGGCGCCGGACATCGCTTAGGTTGGACCAACACTTAGAAAAGCACTGGCCCGGGGGGTTATAATAAAGATGACCCTTGGGCCCCGGAAACCCAAGGTAAAAAGTCTTAGGTTGTTAGGCAAATTTAAAATCAAGGTTGGGCCTTGCTGGAGGAGTTTTATTCAAAGCGAACTGTCAAGGGGTTGCCATAACACCCAACAACGTAAGGAACGCAAAATCAAGGAACATAACACCGGTATGACGGAAACTAGGGCGGCAAGAGTGGAACAAAACACCAGGCATAAGGCCGAGCCTTCCACCCTTTACAAAGTATATAGATGCATTAAAGTAAACACGATATAATAATGATATCCCAACAATATCCAGGTTCCAACATGGAACAAACTTCATCTTCACCTGCAACTAGCAACGCTATAAGAGGGGCTGAGCAAAGCGATAACATAGCCAAACAACGGTTTGCTAGGAAAGGTGGGTTAGAGGCTTGACATGAAAATACTGGAGGCATGATATATTAAGTGGTAGGTAACGCGGCATAGCAAATAGAGCAAACAACTAGCAAGCAAAGATAGAAGTGATTTCGAGGGTATGGTCAGGGGCGGAGCCAGGGGGATG
>NC_057806.1:636147005-636151149 GCF_018294505.1 Triticum aestivum
ATTCAATCAATATACGTACTCGGCCCCCCTATACTCGAATCCTGGCTCCGCCACTGGGTATGGTCATCTTGCCTGGAAAGTTCTTAGAGTTGACGAAAGCTTGATCCTCATTAGCATACTCAACAGGTTCCTCGAACGCATACTCGTCTCCTGGCTCTACCCAAAGCAAAGGAACAACAATCAACCACGGTGTAATGCGCAAGCAACATGATGCAAAACATGGCATGATATGCGAGATGTGATATGCAATGCGTGCTTCAGAAGGGAAAGATTGAAACAGGCACCAACTTGGCAAACCAAGGGTGCCGCTGGAAATATGAGATGATTTCGGTCGAAATCGATATAAAGATCACCGAAATCGGATGCACGGTTTGCAAATGGCAAGCAAAACAAGAATGGCACGATTCTGCGATTAGCAGCACGATGCCATCTAGAATGCAATAAGAAACTAAGCTACTGCACTCCAACATAATAACAAAGCACATGGCAGTGATCTACTCAAGATGCTTGACAAAACATGAACAATAAGCTACATCTAAATCACACCAGAGCAGGTTCAAACAAGCATGGCAAAAGTGCAAAAGATATCAGCTTTACAGACTTAGAGAAAATACAACATGCCAGGAATAACATCAGGAAGACATGTTTAGAGCAAGCAAACAACATGCTACAGGAACTTATCATAGCAAACAAAGGCATGGCATGAATCTACTGAATGCATAGAACAAAAGTCCCTTACTGATCATGAGCCAGAAAGGCACAGAAGATATGATGGCACCCATGTAAACATAGCAAATTGTATTACCAGATTCAGACTTGGCAGAAAATTGAGCATGGCATAAACAGAATTATGAAGGCATCTTTGCAAGCTCGATTCACTCAACACAAGGCATTGCATGACAAGATAAGCATAGAAACAGCAAGAAGACATGTTCATGAAGCTAATCATGGCATGAGCAAGTTCATAGCATGCATGGATCAACTACAACAACCATGGCAAAATTGATTAACATGTAAACAATCTGCTAGGAACATTTTATAGCAAACGTGGAGCAAGATTAAGACATGCTAGGGCACTCCATAAATGCAAACAGGGGCATGGATGGATAGATCATAACCATATGTCCAAATCATCCTTAATGAAGCAACTCAAAAAAAGCACGGATATCACTGTAACAACATGGTTACATGGCATCAAAATAACAGCAGAGCAAGGACTTAGCAAAATCCTAAGTCCTAGAAATTAGCAATATGACGAAGGCTACTTTGCATGCTTGTGCTAGTCACCACAAGGATCACAAAACTACATGGCAAGCACCCCTCTAAAGATGGCATGGCATAGATCAAAACTGTGACGCCCTCGATTCAGTCGTACACTAATCATACACGCCAATGTGTACGATCAAGATCAAGGACTCACGGGAAGATATCACAACACAACTCTAGACACAAATTAAAATAATACAAGCTTTATATTACAAGCCAGAGGGCTCGAATACACAAGAGTCAGCAGAAGCAACAATATCTGAGTACAGACATGAGTTAAACAAGTTTGCCTTAAGAAGGCTAGCACAAAAACAACATCGATCGAAAAGGCAAGGCCTCCTGCATGGGAGCCTCCTAACTACTCCAAGTCGTCAGCAGTCGTCACGTAGTAGTAGACACCCTCGGGGTAGCAGTAGTCATCAGCGGTGTCGTCTGGCTCCTAGGATCCATCATCTGGTCGCAACAATTGGGTATAGGGGAAAAAGAGGTAGCAAAGAAACCGTGAGTACTCATCCAAAGTACTCGCAAGACTTACATCAGATCTAAACTAAGTATGCATCTGTATCAAAGGCAATGGGTTGTATCTGTGGACTAAAGTGCGGAATGCCAGAAGAGAAGGGGAAAGCCTAGCCTATCGGGGACTAGCATCTTCAAGCATCTTGCAACATTTAGAAGAGTACAAATCAACATAATGTAAAGTAGTAGTAGTGTTATCAACCTCGGCCAGGGATCCTTTCTCGACTCCCTGCGAGAAAGCAATCCCAGAGCCATACTATCCATTTCTCATCACAAGTATCCAGTTCTAGTTGTATCGATCAGGATACAACTCCAAGTGTCTGTTACCGTAGGACAGGCTATCGATAGATGTTTTCTTCCCTGCAGGGGTGCACCAACTTACCCACCACGCTCGATTAACTCCGGCCGGACACACTTTCCTACGTCATGCCCGGCCTCAACCAAACAATACGCCGCAACCCGACCTAGGCTTAATAGAGAGGTCAGCATGTTGGACTAAACCTATGCCCCAGGGGTCATGGGCCATCTCCCCTGGAACTCCCGCATGTTGCATACGCGGCCGGTGAGCAAACCTAGCTACCTCCTTCAAAAAGGCAGGTGCTTACCAGTCCAACCCGGCGCGCGCCGCTTAATCGCTGACGTCTATTAAGCTTCGGTTGATGTATACGATGCAGAACGCCCATACTATGCCCACGTGATGGTTAGTGCTATCAGACTAGATGCCCCTCGGATCAAATATCCAAATCGTAGTGGATTAGGAATGCGCGGTAACAAGCAAAGACTCACGAAAGATGTGACCCTGTCGCCCCATCTCGAGTACTTGCGGCAAGGGCTAAGAATGCCCGGCCACGCCTCGTAAGTATCTCACGGGCACCTTCCAGGTCAACCTGACTCCACATCACTCGCTATTAAGCTCGCGCGGGTACCCCTCAGGGCCGACCTGTCTTTAGTAACATGGCTCAGTGTAAAGTCATAGTAACCATAACTGTGTGTCTAACACCAAGGGGAAAACCCAAGGAATCACCCCCGGTGAATTCCACTCGATGTAATCACAAAGTTGAACATAAGAGGATCCACCCTCGAGGTTCGCACTTGAGGGGTTGCATGACAGAGCCGTATCGGAAGTGGTTAAGGAGGAAATCACCCTCGATGGCCACGACCGAATAGCTACACTACAGAGCTAACATCAGGAAGGATGTAAGAGGTTCCACCCTCGGCACTCGATGGTAACTCTGCGGAGTCGTACAACTAGGGGGGTGATGTGCGGTGATCGAGTCATCGAACATAAAGCGAGGCAACTGGGACAAGGTGGCGTCACTGATGGATCTCTAACCAACCTATACTAAGTAGTTTAGGATAAGCAGGTAAGGTATGAAAGCAGGTAACAAAAACAGGCTATGCATCAGAGTAGGATCATACATAAAGCAGTAGCAGTATCTAATGCAAGCATGAGAGAATGGAATGGGTGATATCGGGATGATCAAAGGGGAGGGCTTGCCTGGTTGCTCAAGCGAGAAGGAGGGGTCGTCGGTAGCGTAGACGATCACCGGGGCATCAGCAACGGTCTCGGGGTCTAACAGAAAGAAGAGGGGGAAGAAACAGTAAATACATAGCAAGCAAGTGCATAACAGGATAACATGCAGAGCTAGACGTGCTCTAACACGGTGCTACACGATATCGGTGAAGGGGGGAAACATCCGGGAAAGTTTTCCCGAAGTTTGGCATTTTCGGACAGATGAAACGGGGGGGAAGTTGCATGTTCGCTATGCTAGGGGCGTGTGGCCGACGAACGGACTGTGAATTCGGATTCGTCTCGTCGTTCTAAGCAACTTTCATGTAGAAAACTTTTTCATCCGAGTTACGGATTATTTTCTACAATTTTTTCAAGTTTTAACAATATTCTGCATTTGTTATTAAATTCGAAATTTAAATAGCTAAAATGCTATGTGCAACCCAGATCTCTGTACATAGAGGTGTACCAGAGGGTGACATGCGGGCCAGGGGGACCCAGTTGACCAGTCAACGTTTGACTGGTCAACAGGGGGTGGGGCCCCCTGTCATGCACTGTTTAGCCTAGCCTAACAGTTTAGTTAACAAAAGTAGTGATTAGGCTAATTAATCCCAAGTTAATTAAGATAATTAACTATTTAATTAATTAATTAATTAATTAACTTTTTCTATTTATTTATTTATTAAAAGGGAGCGTGGGACCCCAACGTCAGTGACCCACTGGGCCTAAACAGTGACGGGTTACGGGCGTGTGGGTGAGGGCCGCACCCAGACGCCCATCACGCGGGGGGGGAGGCGAGGCCAGCCGGTCGGGGTTGTTCCCGGCAGCGGCGAGGCCATGGTGGGGCGGCGT